>NW_015554074.1:1158029-1196472 GCF_001515605.1 Sinocyclocheilus anshuiensis
AGGCCACAGGAGGGCGCAATGAGCAAAATAATGCAGCGCATTAAACTGTCAATTCAAATAACTGTCAATAAAAACGTGCATAACTTCTAAATTAACATACAGTATATAAATCAAATATAATTTTGTAAACTGCATAAACAATTATGAACAAAACAGCATCATGTGTTTATGCATTGCTTAGCCTAATACAAAGAGCCAAATCGCCGATCACACAGATTGCATTTAAAAACATATGAGACACAGTGAAATGAAATAAACCTTCACAAATTCGCGTCGCGTTTTCTAAACGTTAAAACTGTTTTAACTTTGCATGACTTTCTTTGCATCTCTTGCATGAGATGCGAGTGCAGCAGTCATATTTGTCCGTCTAAAAATGTGCTGAATATGCGTTCTGTGTGAATGGCTTGGTTTCGGTTTTAACCTAATCAAGATCTTCTATGCATTGAGCTACTATATTTCTCTAATATTTTGAACGAATAACACAGCAGCGGCGCGTCTCTTGGGCTAAACCATAGAGTGTAAAAAAAGATGGACGACGCACCTTCAATCTCTTCCACTGAAGAAAAGTGAAGCCGCCATTGTCCCAACAGGGCGCGGCCATATTGTGCTGATTTGGGACCGGAGTCTGCGCAGTAGAGAACTTGGGACCAGAGTCTGCGCAGTAGCGAGCGAAGTGGAGCCGCATCCCGCCCACACTCCCGCAGAGTCGATTGCAAGCACACGCCCCTGACCCCGTTTTAATTAGCCTGACTGCTCCAATTTTTGTCTGCTGAGAGGAGTGTGTTAAAATAAGGTAAATACAACTCCAATATCCTCCTAAAAATCCTGAAAAAGTCCATTGGCACCTCAGTTCACTCAGAGAAGCTGTCAGTCTCAGCTGTCAATCATGACGTCACACTCCCGTTTTTATAGCATCACTTAACTAACTAAAACCAAAATTATTTAAAAAACGAACACTTGAACTTACCTCAGCATGATAAAATCTACATCAAATGACTAAAGCCATCTTTGGAAAAAAATTTTTTGAAGAGAAATTTAATTATTTAGTTTGTCTCATGTCCCATTATATTACATGGAGTTTATGACCTATACTGGGACCAGCCACCTGGGGGCGATCGAAACGCGATGGCTTCACTTTTTAAGACTCGTGCTGCACACTTGGGCTAGACTAACAAAACATTAAAATGCAACATCACTTACATCATCACCGCATCTCGCGCACCACTGATGACGCTCCCTGACGTACTCCTAACATTCGATTGTACCAGTTTTGCATTCAAATGCAAATGTTTATTTTAAATTCGACTGATATTAATTTTTTTTATTCACAATCTCCTCATCACAGGCAGGCACAGCACTCAATTCAGCATGTGTTCGTATTTGTGTGAGCTGTCTGCGTCACTCATAGTACGTGCCTATATCGTGCGCTATATCGAACATTTTTTATATCGTTATCGATGAAGGTGTACCGTCGATAAATATTGATACCGTTTTATCGCCCAGGCCTATGTTGTGGTGACAGTGTCCAGAAACTCTGTCTTGCATAAACATATTAATTCATGTAAATGGGTCAGTTTTGATTTTTGCACACTATAAGGCTGCATCATGTAAACATAAGTACTCTTTCTCTCTCTCTCTCATAGGACATGACGGAGAACAGTAATGCTCAGTTAGTGGTCAAAGCTCGCTTCAACTTCCAGCAGACCAATGAGGACGAGCTTTCTTTCAGTAAGGGTGACATCATCAACGTTACTCGCACGGAAGAAGGGGGTTGGTGGGAAGGATCTCTCAACGGCAAGACAGGCTGGTTTCCAAGTAATTATGTCAGAGAGGTTAAAGGGTCTGGTAAGAGTCAGTTTGCTGTGGACCATTATAAATACTTCTCTTGATCCACAGTGCACCATTATTAAAACTCTCTGTGTCTTTACAAACAAGTGTCCCCTAAATCTGGAACTCTTAAAAGCCCTCCCAAAGGTTTTGATACCACATCCATCAGTAAAACCTACTACAACCTGGTAAGCACATTTCCATCACTTACCCTTTTCAAGGCTCACCAGGTTTATTGGCTTAATTTTGGAGATTTTGTGCAGAAACAGTAATCAGACTCAATTGATTTGTGAATGAGCGCAGCTGATTTGTAATCATTGTGTTAAAAATATCTTATCTAAAAATAGCTGCTGTTTGTTTGTCTTCAGGTGCTACAGAACATTTTAGAAACTGAAACAGAGTATTCAAAGGAGCTCCAGAACCTTTTGACCAACTACCTGAGACCTCTACAGATGACAGAAAAGTAAAAGCTTTGCTTTTCCCTTGAAGAAACACACAACCAATAAAACATAAGGATAAAATTCATGTTTATTCTGTGTTCTCCGACTATGGCTTTTGGGTTTAATGTGTTGATTTAGTGTAACTATCATGTCCCCTGAAGTTTTCTTATCATTTGCGTAATGTTTGAGCACTGATTTACAGTTCTTATTGTTTCTCATAGACTGAGACCCTCAGATATAAGTGTCATTCTCGGGAACCTGGAGGAAATCAGCACTTTCCAGCAGACTCTGGTCCAGTCACTGGAGGACACTACCAAGTGAGTATTATGCTAACCGTGAGCAGCCGTGTGATTCCCGGCCCCTCTCTTAATAGCCCCTGAGTAATTTACGACAGGAGGGCCGAAGCACTTAGTGAAACTGAGACTCAATCAAATGTATCATGTTTCGACTCTTAGATGATGAAAATAGACCTGGGCAGTAACCCCAGGTCCATTAAAAGGATTTGAATATCACTAGAGGTTTCTAATGTTTACACTGACCTCTAGTGGTAAATCCTTTAATAAGGTTGGAAAATGCTAACTGAGTTTACCAGCAAAACTATTTATGAATTTATATTATGAATTTATACCTCTCAAAGAAAGTAAATTGAGTATATTAAAGTAAATTAATGTTAGTTTTTTTTTTTTGGTAGAAACTTTAGACTTAATGAGACATATACATATATTTTGTCTAAGATCAAAGAAAAAAAACATACAGTTACATATAAATTAATACATATAACTATTAAAATATTGATAAAATGCATGAATAAAAATGAGATATTATTAACTTTATATTATTATATTATTCTAAATTTTAGCTGGGCTGACCATGCCCTGTTGAGTCCTGTTTGCAAAAACCAAAAATAGATATCAAAATTAAGACCGAAAGTACACTACCATTCAAAAAATTTGGGGTCAGTAATAATTTTTTCATGTCTTTGAAAGAAGTCTCTTATGCTCACCAAGGCTGCATTTATTTTGACCAGAAATAGAGTAAAATTGTGAAATATTGTTGCAATTTAAAAGAAGTTTTCTAATTAATATATTAAAATGCATTGATTATAAATTGCATGATTCATTTTTTTTGATGAATAGAAAGTTAATCAGCATGTATTTGAAATAGAAATCTTTTGTAACATAAATATTTTTGCTGCCACTTTTGATCAATTTAATGCATCCTTGCTGAATAAAAGTATTCATTTCTTTTTCTTTCAAAAAATCCTACTAACTCCAAACTTTTGAATGGTGGTTTATCTACAAAATAATTGGAGACTTTAAATTTAAGATGTTTGGGATTAATTAATTGCAGAATGTGTTGTTATTATTGGGAATATAGATTTATATCCTAGGTTTGGAAGAACCAAAGTAGAATATTAGAAGAATATTAGCACAATATTTGTGTAATAATTCTCCTCAATGTTCTGTGATTTAAGGCTTCCAGAGCTACAGCAGAAAGTAGGAGGGTTCTTCCTGAATCTCATGCCACAGGTGAGGTCTCTTTATGTGTCTTACTGCTCCAACCACCCATCGGCAGTCAGTATTCTCACCGATCACAGGTACACCATCATACCATGTTCTGATTTCACAGAGAGCCTCTACACTGATAACTGGTGATAACTTCTAATTTCTGTCCCTACAGTGAGGAACTCGGGGAGTTCATGGAGGGGAGGGGTGCGTCGATACCAGGCATTCTCACGCTGACCTCTGGCCTCAGCAAACCCTTCATGAGACTTGACAAATATCCCACATTACTTAAGGAACTGGAGAGACACATGGAGGTAGGAGAGAGAGAGAGAGAGAGATTGAGTTTATGTGATTTCTACTAATGAAAAATGTCGTCTTTCCTCTTCAGGAGGGTCATCCAGACAGGACAGAAATTCAGAAATGTATGACGGCTTTCAAGAATCTCTCTGTGAGTGTTAACTGCCTAGTTAATATGCTAAAGCAGACTGGCGTCCTGTGGCTTTGCTGCTGCAGTTAGGTGTGGATCATTCTCATAGCAACCAGCCTTCTTAACGTATTGTGTTGCCGTGGTTACAGGCACAATGTCAGGAGGTGCGGAAGCGCAAGGAGCTCGAGCTTCAGATCCTGACTGAGACGATTCGCCTGTGGGAGGGGGAAGACATTAAGACCCTGGGTTCAGTGCTGTATATGAGCCAGGCCTTGGTCCAGAACCACGGCTGTGAGGTGAGGTCTCAGTGGCTGATACATCTGGGGCCGGTTGCACCAGCTGTACGTAAGTTACAACTTGGCCTAGTTTTGACGTAAATGGGCACTAAGTTACAACTTACGCACTACTAAATATTTTTTCGTTGCACCATTACACTTAGTTGAAGTGTAATTCTACGTATAAACTAAATATTTATGGAAGCGTCTGGTCAGGAGTAACGGTTGGAATAAAATAGCAAACTGAGTGAACTGCATCAATATGCTCTTCTTTTACCCGACAACCTGCAATCCTTTAGGCATATATGATGCTGCTGACATTTACACTCACATACATATTAAGAGAGAGAACAATATGTGAATAAACGTACTTTGTTTCTTTTTTTAGCTTTTTTTAGCGCGTCTTCAACACCCCATCTACAGTGCGCCTCTGCGTTTTGGTCCGTGTTGCGCATGTCAGATGAAATAATAAATAAATGGCACTTCTTATGTTTTTTGTTTCTTTAAGTATTTATTGATCCTTATTTATTTCAATTACAGTTTCTGAATGTTATTTACATATAAAATAGCTTACATATAGACTAATGGTATTAATGTATCATTTTTAATGGAAACTTGTTTTTACCGTTAGTATACGTGAGGCAAAAGAAGTTAGGATGAAGGATAAATTAAAATTCATAGCATTTAAACAAGTTCTGCTCGCATATTGGAAGGTTTATATTGGATGATTTAGGGTAAACGTCATATTATGCGACTACGCATTACTTTACGGAGAGCTTACGAACTACTACCTACGTCTTGCCTTACGAACAACTGGTGCAACCAAATAATGTATAGATTTAGTTACAAACTAGCTAGTGGTTACTAAGCCTCTAGTGTGGACTTAATGTTCTAATTTAAGTAAGAACTTACGAATGGCTGGTGCAACCCTACCCAGATGAACAGTCAGCATGAAATGAAAATTCACCCTTTTCTAAATGCATGTTATTAATCATATTGTGAATGATTAATTCATGCAGGTTTTTATTTTTTTGACAATGTTTAATCAAAATGTCATAACTCGATTATCCAGTGAAACGTCAGACTTCTCTTTGGTCGCATACAGTGCCGTTCAAAAGTAAGATTTTAATGCTTTTTAAAGAAGTTTCTTATGCTAATCAAGGCTGCATTTATTTGATAAAAAATACAGAAAAATACTGTATTTTGTGAAATATTATTGCAATTTAAAGTAAGTTTTCTATTTTAATATGCTTTAAAATACAATTTATTTCTGTGATCGAAGCTGAATTTTCAGCATCATTACTCCAGTTTTCAGTGTCACACGATCCTTCAGAAATCATTCTAATATGCTGATTTATAATCAGTGTTGGAAACTGTTGCGCTGCTTAATATTTTTTGGGACATGTGATACTTTTTTTCAGGATTCTTTGATAAATAAAAAGTTAAAAAGGACAGTGTTTATTCAAAGTAGAACTTCTGTGTTACAATATATACTACTATTCAAAAGTTTGGGGTCAGTAAATTTTTCTTTGTTTTTTTTAAAGGAATTAATACTTTTATTCAGCAAGCATGTGTTAAATGGATAAAAAGTGATACATTTTTAAACTTTTTATTAATCAAAGAAAAAAGTATCACAGGTTCCAAAAAATATTAAGCAGCACAACAGTTTCAACACTGATAATAAATCGGCATATTAGAATGATTTCTGAAGGATCATGTGACACTGAAGACTGGAGTAATGGCTGATGAAAACTCAGTGCTGCGTCACAGAAATAAATTGTTTTAAAGTATATTAAAATAGAAAAACTATATTAGAAATTGCAGTAACATTTTACAATATTACTGTTTTTTCCATATTTTGAATCAAACAAATACAGCCTTGATGAGCATAAGAGACTCCATAAAAGAGATAGTTCACCCAAAAATGACAATTCTGTCATGAATTACTCACCCTCATGTTGTTCCAAACCCGTAAGACCTTCGTTCATCTTCGGAACACAAATTAAGATATATTTCATGAAATCTGAGAGCTTTCTGACTATTTTACCGCTGTCCTTACTAAGTTTCTGGGTCTGCATTGCTGTCTATGCAGGGTCAGAAAGCTCTCAGATTTCATCAAAAATATCTTAATTTGTGTTCCGAAGATGAAGGTCTTACAGGTTTGGAACGACATGAGGGTGACTAATTAATGACAGAATTGTCATTTTTGGGTGAACTATCCCTTTAAAAACATTAAAAATCTTACTGATCCCAAACTTTTCAACGGCAGTGTATGTGGGACTTCTCAAATTATTTAGTCTGCTTAAACCCCGCCCCTTTCTTGCAATCAACCGCAAGCTTGCATTCAGATCTTCCTTCATCGAACAACCAATAGATAAAACTCTGCCCTGCATTTTCTTTTTTAATAATCTGTTTTACTCTGGTGTACATCAAAATAAAGAAGAAAAGATCTGTTGCTGCTTCTGTTTCATTGTTACTTTAACTATTAAAGTAGCTTCTGGAGTGGCTTCTTCTATTAAACCTAAAACAATTCTTATGGTAAAGGCAAAACCCTCTGACAAAATGTTTGTTTGCAGTCTGGGAGTGACAAGCTGTCAAACTGTTCTGATTGAAAAATAAAAATATGCTTAAATAATTTTATCAAATAAAATTTATAACATGTTGATGCAACCACGACTATGAGTAGTGTTTAGGTAGCCTTGTATAATTACTGTTGTTAATAACGTTATTATTAAGTAGTGGTAAGTACTGATGTGGTAAGTAGTAAGTGAGTAGTGATGTGGGTTTTTATGGCTCAGAATTCCGTATGAATCAGTCATGTTTCATTTTCTGGATACAAGTGTTATTAAAAAAAAAAAAAAAAGTTGTCCTGAGTCGTGGAAACATGCTATTTACAGCACGGATGCATTACAAGTAAATAACATGTTTCAAAAAGACCTATTGCCGATTCATATTGACAAAAATGCCAATAGTTTTTCTCTGTGATTTCAGTCCTACAGTTATAATGGCTGTGTGGTATGAAATGTTTTTTGATATTGTTTTTTTAGGATAAGCATGAACGTTACCTTCTGCTGTTTCCTCACGTTTTGCTCATCTTGTCTGCCAGTCCAAGGATGAGTGGCTTCATCTTCCAGGTCAGAAAACAGCCGCTGTCAGAAATGATTACTACACAGCCAAATAATTCTCACTGCCCTCGCTCCACCATCCCCTAAAATCCACTCAAACCACAGCTTTTCAAACATTAAAATGGCACTTGCGGCTCTAGCACAAAGAGAAAACGTCTGCTTTGTTTCTCTCAGGGCAAGCTACCTTTGAGCGGGATGACGGTGACCCCATTAGAAGACTGTGAAAGTCATAAAAATGCTTTTGAGCTTTTAGGTAAGGACAAACTGAGTCGCATCTTTTGTGTTCAGGACACAGTCAAGTGTTTTTGATCATTCTTCGTCATTCATTGACTCTGCTTGTGTGTCCATTCAACAGGAAGCATGTTCGAGAGACTTCAGGTGATCTGCTATAACAAACAGGATCTGCAGGACTGGCTCGAGCATCTGAACCGACAGACCAAGCACCCTACCATGGTGGCTCCCAGCATGAAACCCCTCACTGTTCCCTGCCACACAGTGGGTCACCTGTTTAACATCACATCTTAGAAAACCACACATATAGTATTTAAAGTGATAGTTCACCCAAAAATGAAAAATTACCCCATGGTTTACTCACCCTCAAGCCATCCTAGGTGTAAATGATTTTCTTCTTTCAGAGGAATACAAGTTATATTAAAAAATGTCCTGGCTCTTCCAAGCTTTAGAATGGCAGTGAACGGGTGTAGATATTCACACTTATCGGTGCACAAAGAGCTTTGCAAAACAGTAAAAACACATTTGTAAACACAGACATAAAGAACTTTGTTTAAGAAAGTTTAAGAACTTTACAAAATATATTCAAGTGTAATAGAACACACTAAATTGATTGATTTGATTAATTTATTTAGGGTTTAAGGTTTGCCTGTCCAGTATCTTCAACTTAAAGGTTAACTTAATTTTTACCCCTCCAGCTCCCGTCTCACCCTCTGACGCCGTCCAGACATGCAGAAAGCCGGGGCCTGACAGTTGCTCCTGCCTACCACACCTTACCACACCCCTCCTCTCATGGGGCCCCTCACAGCACTATGATGTGGGGCCCCCTGGAGCCCCCCAAAACCCAGAAGCCCTGGAGCTTGAGCTGCTTGCGTCCAGCACCTCCACTCAGGCCCTCAGCTGCTCTCTGCTATAAAGAGGTATTCTGGGCTCAGATTAAAGCTGATTATGCAGCTCGCTGGACTCCCAAATAAAATATTGTAAAAAATATAAAATGTAGTATAATATAATACAAACATCGTAATTGTGGATTATTTCCCTTGATATTGTGGTCACTATTATTTTGATACTAATATGTGAACACTAATTAACGCAACTCTTTAAATAATTAACATCATACACTCTCTCATGGCTCTGTAAGTCTCAGTTTTACCAACTTCTGTGTCCCTTTTCTATTATTTCTGTTCCTTCTCTTCTTCCAGGACCTCAGTAAAAGCCCCAAGACTATGAAAAAGTTGCTGCCCAAGAGGAAGCCAGAGAGGAAGCCGTCCGATGAGGAGTTTGCACTGAGGAAGAGTAAGTTAGCTGGTTTATATTGTTACTGATTTTGAGAGTTTCTGAAAGATCATGCGTCTGATGTAACCTCTGACCTGCGCAGGTACTGTAGCTTTGGAGGAAGATGCTCAGATCCTGAAAGTAATCGAGGCCTACTGCACGAGTGCCAAAACCAGACAGACTCTGAACTCAAGTAAGTCTCGTACGCGGGCCTGTTCACCTCCGTCTCGTTTCCTCTAAGACAATCCTCATTCATATCTACTTTTCTATGTGTAACATAGAAATAAACGAAAGCCTGTTGATCTTAACAAGATAATTCTGGGATCTCTTATAACAATATCCTCTCTCTTTTTTCCTCATCATACTTAATGTTCATTTATTTATCATGACCCCCTCCTCCCCATGTTTTGATTTTGGCATCTTCACACATAATTTTTTATTGAATCATTTATTTTTAAAACTCATTTACTCTCTTGGGGTATAACTGGTTCTCCCATCTGTGTGGTTGCACAACCCACATCCATTCTTTGTTCGACCCCTCTTTCCATTTGCAATTCTCCCTTCGTCCCTTCATTCGTATGATTTGATCCCCCTCTCATCATCTGCGAACGGATGGCCTCTTCAGCATGGCAAGGCACTGATCTCATGCATAACCACGTTTTGGATCAATCCAGTGTGGACTCTCTGGGCCGCCGTAGCAGCATCTCAAGGCCCGAGGCCACCTCGGACCTCTCAGAGGACTCTGACTATGACAGTATATGGACGGCCCACAGTTACAGGATGGGCTCTGTTTCCCGTAAGAGCTCCTACATCTCCCACCAAAATTAAACTCCCCCTCACTCCTCTTATTTCAAGTGACTTTATATTTATTTGAAACTATTTATTTATTTAATGATCTGTCACTGTAATGCATATTTATTTTATTCATTTTTATTTATTTATTTTTTAGTGTTGTATTAATCACACCTCATCATTATTCTTCTGCATATATATGCACTTTCCCAAAGCAGTTCCCTGTTGCCTTGACATCTTAACTCCCCCTAAAACCACCAAACTCACTTAACTGAATTTTTTTAATTTGTTTGCCTCGCATTTGGTATTTATTTAAGTGTCCTTTAAAAAATTATGTTTTCATTCCCTCGTTCCTGGATGTGTTTAATTATTAATGCTGTTGAAGGTGCGATGCACTCCGAAGGCAACAAGGACAGGTTCTGCTGTAAAAGTGTCAAAAAAAAAGTTTCTGTAAATATTAGAGTATTGTCATTCATCTGAAATGTGTGGTGTTAACTTGGACTTTGTTTACTGAATGTGAATTAGATTGAAATGAGAAGTTGGGTCTTTTACCAGAGAGCTTCATGAATGAGAGGAATTCATACCTATGGTTCTCAGATGGCACCACGGACAGTATTACTGGGGACGTTTTGATCATACTTATGTGATATAAATGTATTTATTTTCAATTTGTAAATGTATTTTGAATGATTTTGGACTTTTTGTATGCTTGTATCTAACATGTAAGTTTATAGTGGTGTCTATGGTTAAAAATGTATGGAAGTTTACAAAAAATGTTGAATTTAATGTTGGTTTCAATTCTATTAGAATCCATTCAATCAGGTGTGTGGATGGTAATAGTCAAGAGTTATTCACTGCTCATTCGAGACTCTGTCAAAGCCTCAGTGTTTGATGCTTTTCCTCTTTTATGTATGACGTGTTTATGAGACAAAACAAGAAAATCGACTTGCCAATTATTTCAATAATGACAAAGAGTATAATTCCTCATGTTATGTGATTTCTTGTGACCAAGTTCTATTCTGTGGTTAAAAGAACAAGAAAATATGAATTTACTACCTTTTTGTCGGTTGTTTCATTCAGATATTCTTAAAAGCGCTCAACTGAGATAATTCAGTGATGTTTACGTGGTTTGAAATTAAGACATTATTGTGTTTGTTATATATATGCAGAGTCAAATATATGACAAAGTACCACAAACATTGTAATATACATTTTGAATAAATCTTGGGTTGTTTTGTACAGTATGTTTATCTTTTCAAAAATTGATCTCTTATAACAAAAAGTTTGGTTTTTGTTTGATTTGGGTTTTTTTCTTTTGTATAAATTTACTGCCTATTTTCAATTAATGGGTTTTCTTTTTGTTTTGTTTTGTTTTGTCTTGTCTTGTCTTGTTCGGGTTTGGTTTTGTGGTTGAGGAAATTTGTAGTTTTACCGCCCTTCAGGAAACCCTTGCTCCTCTGGTTTTTGAATGCTTTTAGTTTTCTTGGATGATCCCTCTTTGCATGACTAACTCCTGTCTCACTCACGCACAGTCCTGTGTAAGTTTGATCCAGTCCAAACCATTTTCTGAGGCACAGTGGTCCTGTACTGACCTAATCAATTAGTCCAACTTAACTAAACCTCCTGAAATCAATCTGCGGGGCTTCTCTTTTGAAACAGGCCAGTGGAAAGATGCCAGTCCAGCACTGATAGTTCCTGGGGAGGAGAAGTTCAGTGTAGATGAGTTGAAGAGTAATGGTCAGACGCTTCCAGAGGAGAAGTAAGACCACATATTTGTCCATTCCCAGAACAGGGTTTATAATGGGAATAAAAAGAGGGATGTTTGTCAAGAGAACACAAATTGAATAGTGCTACAATATGCATTAAAAACATATTTACTGACATATTTGATATTCAATGTTTCCTAGGAGCCTTCTGGATGTTGTTTATGCTCTGAGAGTTGAGGTACAAGAACTTAAACAGGTGAGTCTGTGGGGGGTCCTAATATTTAATTTCATAGAAAACTATATTTAATATTTCCCATTTCCTGCTTACACGATTTTACCATTCTAACAGGACTATAAAAAAATGAAGAAATCCCTGGAGGAAGAGCAGAGAGCCCGGAAAGATCTGGAGAGAATAGTTAGAAAAATGCTAAAGAATATAAACGATCCTTCTTGGGATGAGACCAATTTATGATAACAATCTTGCCCTTTACTAGTTTTCGTTCTTTTACATTAATGGTTAAAATGACCTGGAAGTTCAACCAGAACGTTCAAATTATCATATGTTTTCTTACATTGAAACCACTTTTGATGTTTGTGAGTATAGCTTATATGGTTCATTCTGATGTTCAAACTCTAAAAGATGGTCTTTTAGTGCATCTACACAAAGCAGATTTTTATTTTCATTTTTTATTTGGCTTGTGAAATTCTGAAGAAATTTAAAACCACTAATTTCTAGCTGAACAATCATGACGTGACTTGCTTGCTTGAAGTCGTAGCTAAATCTCATTGGGTGGCATGAGTGTAACCTGTGAATTTCCCTGACGAGTTCATCTTTCACCTGATGTTAAGGTGTTGAGATAGACAGTACCTCAGTCTACACATCCCACTAATGTTTGGGATTTTGAGTGTCCTGTTTTTCTATATTACCTTTGTCATTACAAAGGTTCAAGAGATCATCATATTTTACTGTTACGTTTCATTTTTAAATACATTTTATTCAGATGCTCTCTGATTTAAGATGTTGAATCTGTGAATATTTCCATGATGTGGTACCGAGAACTTTTTCATTCCATTTAATTATCGTTTACAAATTACTCAAATGTTGATACTTGATCATTAAATCAACAGAGTGAGTGTGTACAAGCATAGCAGATGTCACGCTAAATGTTGAATGCGGGACATGGTGCTTATGCTTATATGTCAGTATGTTTAGTACATGTTTTAGGTGCCATTGTAATTCAAGCTGTGACAGAAGTTCAATATTATGATTCCCGGGATTATTTTTTTAAGAATGCAAGTTATGTCTGTATACATTTCAGTGTCACTTACTTAGTGAGACCAAAACAAAAGCCAAACTCTTATTTATGGACTTTACTGTCTGTGACTTATTACTGTACTTGACATTTATTCCTATAGCTCTCACACAACACTAATAGAATAGCCTCATCAGAATTCATGTTGGATATTTATTTAGCGTTCTTTACCTCGGCTCCATGTTACTGTAAATTAATTCTGTAAATAAAGACAGTTGTTTATTTGCTTCTCTACTTCATTGGCATCAGTTGGGCTTTAAAATGACGTCATAATATACTTAAAAAAAAAAAAAAAGATATTTAGTATGCTTTTGAAAGAAGTCTATTATGCTCACCAAGGCTGCATTTATTTGTTTTAATCAGTAAAAATCTTTTAATTATAATATTGTGAAATAATATTACATTTTAAACTAACTTCTATTTTTTTTTTTTTATAGGATTTTTTAATTTTTTTTTTTCTTGTCATGGCAAAGCTGAATTTTCAGCAGCCATTACTCCAGTCTTTACATTATCCTTATCCCTATAAATCATTTGAATATTCTGATTTGCGGCTCAAGAAACTTTTCTTATTATTGTCAATGTTAAAAACTGCTTAATATTTCAGTTTTCTGTGATGAATAGAAAGTTCAAAAAGTGTCTTTACTGTCAATGTTTTGATCGATTTAATGCGTCCTCGCATTTATTTTTTCATTTATACTTCACTACAATTATAAACGTAGGCATTTTTTCCACTGAGAAAACCTTGAGCCTCCAACTCTAACCTCCGATGTTTACCACATGAGCAATGTGATAGAGCATCTTGCAGATGTATTAACTGCGTGTGAATGAACAGACGTGTGGGGTGCTCAACTCAGGAGTTTAAGCTTTAAGTTTCTGTACTCCGTCAAGGGGAAGGGCACAATGACAAGGGTGACTTTATGCCCTTGTCTTTCGTCTGCACACAACAGTTCTGGGTGAAGGTTGTGCATGCGCCAGGCTCTAATACAGTGACAAGGCAATCTAGTCCCTTTGTGGGCGATGATTCTACATCATTGATTTACAATGGAAAGGATATAATTTTGCTGGTGCTGGCAAAAAGCTCAAATGTCAGGCTTTTCAGAATGCCAGCATTGCGTTGTTCGCAGATGAATAAGGAGAAAGTCACCTTTTGTCTCCTGTTAAATATTCCTGCATAAATACAAAGGAGCATAATGCCTTCCTGATAAAAGGAAGCTCTGATTTATCCTGATTTATCCTTTAGTGTATAGATAAAACCTGCAGATAAATGCCAGGTTGGCCTTTTCATTTTTGTTCTCTGCGGTTCGCTTCCCTTTTTACAGCATATAGTTTGGAAGATGGGTGTCGCTTTTAGGGACGCTTTGGTTTTGTGGAAAGGACACATCTAGTGCTACCTTGCCATCATCAGTATAATATATCACAATTTGTCACTGAAGATGCTTCAGACCTTTATTATTGACATTTAGGTCAGTCTGAAGCCCAACACAACAGTTGTGCAGTTTAACAATATGTTACTGTTAAAAAGTTTGACTCCCAGGTACTAACAGCCTCTTCACAGGAACGGCTAAAGCACACAACCTGTCATTGAAATGCGAAAGGAACGGCAGGACTCTGTGGACATGGAATCAATTAGCTTTTGACCAGTCTATACACACATACACACGCACACACACAAAGTCGCTTGTCTAAGACTCTGTCTTTCCCTTTCTTTCTCTCCTTTGGTCTATTCAGTAGCCTGTGATCATTTAGATTTGACATGCATTGTGGCTGAGCTGGTCTCTCTCTTTTGCTCTCTCTCTCCCTCTTTTGCTACTGTCTGTCATTAATTTCCAGGCTTTACAATTTGCCAAAAAAGAAAGAGAAAAGAGTGAGTGAGTGGTGGAAGGATAAGAGCTCAGTGTCCTTTTGAAGGGGTTTGTTATTGCACAAAAACAGCCGCCCAATAATTTTTCGTCAATGTTTAACTCTAAAAGCTTTTCCCCGTCAGCTTTTGAAAAGAAGAGCAATAAAGCCCTATTCATATGGACTGAATAAAAACAGTCCTCTGGGGGCTATGACCGAAGGGCTTCTTTTCTTCTGCCTCTAATCAAATAGGAACTGAAATGAATTAGAGTTTTCTTATGAAAATAGCCTTTGTTGTCAGGCAGGCCAGTAATTCATAAACAATAAGCAACGTCATTGTGTGGCTAGTAATATATTCATGCTGTGGAAAGGCTAGAAGGCAGTGCAGGACTATGTCTCTGTGAGTGAGGGGAGGGAAGGATTGGTCCTGGACTCTTCATTTGCAGTCTGCACAGTGGGTGGTTCTGGTAACCACCAGTTTCTCTCCGACTCTCTCCATTTCTCTCATGCTCCTCATTTCTTCAACGATTCTGTCGTTTCCATCTTTCTTCTTCCTGCAATTGCTGGCTCGTTTCGACCTTTCTCAAAGGCCTCTCGCTCTTCCCATGTTCTGACCTGTCAGGTTTTTCGTTTGCTCTCACATTCCCCTCCCCTCTTCTTTAATCTGAGCAACGCTATATATTCTTGAGAACTTCTGGACGGTGTTGGATTCTGCTCCCAAACTCTTCTCTCTTGGGAAAAGTAGTGGATTATTCAAAGTAGGAGGGTATTGCGTGAAGAGTTGCGTGAAGTCAGAGGGGCAACTGGACACCAGCGAGTTGGATCTTGAACCTCAGGACCAGGACAGGATTGTCACTGACCAGAAAAGAAAGTGCCTACTTGATTATTAAGGATTAGTTTTGTACTTTCGGTGGACCTGGACATCTGTTGTGTCACTTGGACATTACGTTTTTCAGCATGAATTTGCTGTCATCACTTGCTCTTCTACTTAGTAATTAGCCGTGGAGATAAATGTATATGGCAGATTTTGTCAAGGCTGTTTCCATCTTATGTTACATGGATACTTTTTCAAAAAAAAAAAAAACAAGAACTCGGTAGGATATCCTTGTGGCACAATCATTTATCAAGTTTTCAGCTGTCAACTGCTCAAAATTGTGAGCAGCTACTGCAACTGGTGCTATGAAGACTTAGAATGTCATATTCCTGGATTTTCTGATTTTCTATATAAGATCTTCTGATGCTGCTGCTTGATGACGCTCAAATAAATCACCAGCTATCAGCAGAACGTGAGTCTTTCAGCCTTTTGTGGTGATGTTGAGAGCTTTGTCTCTTGTGCGTACTTACAAAGCTAATTACCTGAGTTTTCAAAAGAGTTTGACAACTTCATGAGATTTAGAGGCTAAAAATGACGGAAGAAAATCTGTGAAGTTTCTTTACTTCTAATCAAAGGTACTTCTTTACGCCATTGAATATTTCAATGACGGTGAGGCATTGAAATAAGCGCCAGCTAATTTCCTTTTTTTGACAACAGTCCTTCAAGCTAAGGATAATTTCTCCGCCCACTCGTCTAGTTTTCATATAGCCTATTTTACAACTTTGCCAACTTTTAGGTACAAACTAATTTAACAGTTTAAAAATTAAGCATGGTTATTTCAAGTTTAGATATGACTTGAAGTTAACATATTACGTGAAGATATTACGTTAAGTTAACGACGATTATGACCGAGACGTCTCGAAGGTAATTTTCCTGTCAGAGCATAGCCTGTATGTCAGACGAGACGACCACACGTTGTATTATCTTCTGAAACTCTCTGTTAATTATATCCTAGAATAGCATGTCAGCTGCTGTGATCCAACCGTCCATTACTTTTCTCGTTAAATCCATTAGTTGGAATGAATGTAGGCTACATGATCAAAGGCTCAGAGTCAGTACTGCAGCTCAACAGCAGGTGGCAGCGTTGCTCCATGAGACAGTCGAGGATGCAAAGAGCAGCAGGTTGGAAAATAGTAACAATATTTAACTTGAGGTGTTTGACACAGGCAGGTGCTGCACTATACCCAGATACGGTGTAAAATAATTTCATATTTTTATAAAGATTAATTTGTGCAAATTAAATGTCTGTAAATGCATTTGTGCCGCCTCTGTAACGTTAGCCCTGTAGTAAAACTTTCAACAGAGTAGTATTCAATTCAATTCAAGTTTATTTGTATAGCGTTTTTCACGATGCAAATGGTTGCAAAGCAGCTTTACATAAAATTAAAGTTTCTACATTATATTTAGTAATAGCTTATCAGTGGTGACTATCTCAAGTTGATGTCCATGTGGCAGAAATGTACGGTAAAAACCAAGCAGTTAGTTAATGTCATGTAATCAACAGACGGTGAACACTATTAACAGCAATGATTATATGTTGCGATCAAACTTATAGCAAAGTTTGGTAGTTTTGTATGTTGTCTGAGGGTTGGTATCATCTGAGGTCCTCTGGGGGGTTGGCATCATCTCTTCTCAGGTGTTCGGTCATCTCAGGTCTTTGTAATGGCTGGATCCAGACTGAAGCTTGTGTAATTCCTAGTTACAAAGAAGGTAATAGAGAGAAATTAGAGTAGCTGCTGTTCCAACCAAGCAAAAATTATGTGTTCAACCCAAGCAAAAAAATGAAAATGTGCACGTGATCAGATGTAACTGAAGTACAAGGTTATGAGATACATTATGTGAATGCTTGGCTAAAAAGAGAGAGTGTGTCTCAACCCCGAGTAGTAAAGCATGTTTTTAGACTGTTTACTTGAATTTATAAACTGTTTTTTTTATTATTATTTTCGAACGTTCCTTATATATTAATGTATGTAGACTTTTGTGTTTCATAAAAACTAACATTTTACTTGCCTGCATGCCTCTCGGCCTACAAATGGCGCCGCTAAATGGCACCTTTTAAAGAAATATAGTAGCCTACTTTTTTTAAATATACATCTATAGTTATTTGCCGTTTATCAACAAACTATAAACTGTGTTACTGCTAACGGGACAGCTCACACATAAATTATCATTCTGCCATGATTTACATAGCCTACCCTAATGCAGTTCCAATCCTGTGAAACACAAAAGCAGATCTTATGCACTGGCTCCCTCAGTCATTGTTCATTTCTATTTTCCACACAACGAAAGCGAATTATCCTTTTGTGCAGGGAAAAAAGTCAAGGTTTGGAACAGCATGTGAGTGAGTAAATTGACAGAATTGTCTTTTTTGTGTGCACTGGTAATGTGCTGTAGCTGTCTTTGTCCTATAGAGGGCGCGCAAGACCGTTATAACATTGTTCACATATCCGATCCAACTGCGCGCTGAAGATACTCGCTTTACAAAGGTTGAACAGTTGTCTATTTATATTTGGCAAATGCCAATTTTAAAATGGACTACATATACACTTTAAACACAGAGTAATTAATTAAAACTCAGATTTAATTTGATTTTTCTATAGAAAAAAAGCCTGTAAAAAGTATACATTGTTGTGCTATAATTAACCCAGTTAATTCGGTTTATTACATCAACCTAGGTACAAACACTGTGCCTTTGTTTCACTTTGTTTATCCAGCAAAAATAACACAACAAACATTACCAAAAGTGCAACTGTCATCATTGTGTTTAATTAAAATTAGATTTATTTTACAATTAAACATTAAAAGCGGAATCAATAATTCCACAAACAAACACGTGCTTTAAAACAAGTGAATAGACTAGGAGAAAACAGATTTAATTAAAGCTCCTTACATTTCCCAACATTCAACCATGCATAAGCAAAACAATAATCTTAATATATGTTTAACTCTAGATGATATTTATTCAAAAATAACAAGTATAGTGACAGAAAATTCTCTCACCATTATATGTACAATTGTTCACTGCCACCTCCCTTTCATCTCTGTCTGCGACATGGCTTCTCATCATCACACACTCATAGATATTACAAAAATGTTGAACACAGGACGTGACTTACAGATGTGGGTGAAAGGAAAGAATCATCTTATTTCTTACTACCTGGTTTTACATTTCACAAATAGATGGACGTTGGCATGGGAACATGCCCCTGGCTGCTACCTGAATGAGGACGCAGGGCCTCTGCAGTCAAAGGAACGACCCAGCAGGCTGCACATTTTTACCTACAGCCGTTTCCATGACAACAAAGTCCCATGCCCACTACCGGCCTCTACTATTGAATATTTGATTGACAGATGTCCAAATGTCAACCACTCCCTCTCAGGTAAACAGTCCAGGCGTTTTGCATTTTCATTTTTTATCCTTCACTTGCACACACTGTATATGCAGCTTGGCAGGGTCACAGGTCATGCACTTTTTTTTTTTGGCATGAGTGTTTGTATGTGCTTTTACTTCTTTTTGAATTGACATCGGCTCTGACTGCCAGCTCGCTGCTTTACTTAGCAAGTGTATTTTTATATGTGATTCGCATTAGCAGAGACAGATCCGCTATACAGAGCTGGGCCATCTTTTATAGCAAAGAGACTGTATTAATCCATCTCCTCAGCCTAAAAGAGGCACTGTACTTAAAGTACCACAGTCTCTTCCATATTAGAGCGTCAAAGTGGAGATTCAATCACAGTAATGGTCAGTGTCACACGGTGCATCTCCATCGATCCAGGGGACAGTGTATTGGCTGCATTAGTGAAAAGGAAATTGAGTGCTATTTTCTAGTCGTCACAATCTATTTGTCATTCAGAATTGAGACATGCAGGTCTATGGTTTGAATTATGCATTTCAAAGCTGGCCATATCTCTGTTTGTGTGTGTATATATATATATATATATATATAAGAATATTTGGAGCAGTTATTTATGAATGTGTATGTGTATATATATTCTAAGCAGCCCAGAGTACGTATTTTTGTACTGTTGGAGAGAGAATTCCATGTACGATATTCAGTATAATATACTATGATACTATATGCTTTTAAGTTTTATTAATATGCTTACATAGTAATTTAAATAGCATATTAGAATTAAGTATTGTATATACATATATAAATTGTGTGTGTGTGTGTGTGTGTGTGTGTGTACAGACAAGCACACACACAGACTCACACATATTATAAAATACTAAATAATAAAATACTAATAATATATAAAATACTTGATATTTATTTATCTTGTATTTGTATAATTTAATATGTACAGTACATAAACAGGACATCTAATATGCTGTTCAAATGAAGAAGGTCAATTGATAATATATATTAAATTGTTATTTACCTTAATATCTGATATATAGTATCCAATATTAAATAGCATATTAGAATTCAATATTTAATATATGTGTTTAAATTGTGTGTGTGTGTTTTATTTATCTTTACGTAATTTGAATGACATAGAATAAGTATTTTATATACTTATATACATTCAATATATATATATAACTTTATGTTTGTGTGTGTATTTTATTAATAATATCTTTACATAATGATTTTGAGGGCATATTTTATATTTTATATAAAATATATAACATTTTATATTTAGTATTTAATATACATTTATATACATAGTATTATATAAATTCTATACGTTTTATAAATGTGTGTGTGAGTGTGTATTTTATATTGAAGACTTCTAATTTGCTGCTCAAATGAAGAAGGTCAAATTTGTATCTAACTGTTACGTAATGTGGCTTTACTGTGCTTTGAAGCATATTATGCATGATTTTATTTTGGGCAGGTTATTTGTTTTTTTAATAAAGACACAGGTAGCACACAGCATGCGTAAACCCTTTTGTTGTGAATCATTACGAGCTCTGTAAATTCTCTTATCTCCAGCTCTGATAACCCATTCACAATCTGGCCATAAAGAATTTGATAGGCTAATTGAATAGGGCTTTGATGCACACTTTTGTAATAGAGCATTATAAATCTGGAACGAAGGTGACAGGGGTACAAAAGGGAGCGCTTTAGGGCGAGACTCCCTCCCTTTCACCCGCTGACTTTACAATAAGTTTTGCAGCATTGAATGTTGGGCTGTAAAAGAGTGCTCTCTGCTTGAATCGATTGCCCCCACCTAACAAGTCCTCTGTCCTCTAACACCGAGAGAGCGCGCGCGATGGATTTGTTGAGGGCATTGATACAGCAGCCTGGCTGCTATCTTGATCCTTCATGTGCTGCAGGGCCATATGGACCATTAACCCTCACAGTTTTATCTAACAGTAGTGATTAGCGTCGAGACCTTGCAGTCCTATTGACGGCGTGTGTACGCAAAGGAGATGATGTATGACTATTACCTCTCTAACATTTATCTCCTTTTGTCTGTCTTTTCGTATTTAGGGAAAGAATTAGTGGAGGTCTGCTGACTTTCTGATGTGATGCTGATAGCATTATTTGCCAGTTTGAGTGAATTGCTTCCTTAATTAGTCTCTTCTCTTGTGGTTGAGACGGTATAGGATGAGGTGTACTAGTACTTTTTCTTCTGTCTGGTAACACAATGAGTTACAGGTTTATCTGTTTCAGCCACACATCCAATGTTCCTTCTTTTTTCCATTTAGTGTTTTAAGATTTTTTTTTCAGTGTGCAATATCATTTTTCTATCTATAATGGCATAATCTTAGACATAATGTTAACTCTTTTTGATTCTCTCTAATACACGATAATTTGTGCATTCAAATTGATCAATATATTAAAATGTACTTAAGTAGGTAAATATAATTATATCTAGCATGTAACGAGGATATTTCTCACTCAGGATAGATTTGTATTTTTCTTGCATATATTTTGGCTACAAAAAGAAGCTATCAAATATGTCCATTGTTATTGCCTAGGAAAGCAGGTTTTTATATATATACATGTTGACATAGCAAGGGGAAGTTGTCACACTATGGGGTGATTTGTCGCAATTGAACTTTTGGGAATTTCAGCAATTTAAACATTACAGAAATTGTGATACACAGAACAATTTATGAAACAGCAAAATGTAAAAGATAACAAAAATATTAAAGCTGATAAATTGTATAAATTTACAACACACCCACATATACAGTATGTTTATGTATGTATGTATGTATATTATATATATTGTGAGAGATCAGAGAATGTTTTTTGACACGAAAGAGTGAGAACAAGAGTGGTACGTTTCTCTTTTAGTTTTTGAATAGCACTTGCCTTTGCCGTTCTCAGAGTTTTTAAATTATTTATTTATTTTTCAAGGACAGTCATTTTAATAAGAGCTCACACAAAGGTGTTAATATTAATCATGTTTCCCCCCGCTGTTATTCATGCTATTTCTGGCTAATACCTGCTCTGCTTTGTTATTCATGCTAGAACATATTACAGCAGTCTGACACCAGTGTAAATGTCTTTCTTACTAAAATCTTTCTTGTTCATTCACATGAACACTGAATCCGGCATTCAAAGTACAGTCAATTAAGCATTTTGAAATCAGCCTGGAGTTCACAATCTGATCATTAGGAAAGTTTTACAGATGGTCAGCCTGGATGTCCTTTGCTTTATTTTTCTCAATGTGCTGTAATATTTTCTTTCCTCTTATGAAATTAGATATCTTTCAGCAAATTTGAAAAGGTATGTTTTAATACAAATGTGGTTTTATACATTTTAAAAGTTATTTCATTTTTTTCTCAGCTTGCCTTTTGCGTATGAGAGTGAAAATGGAGAAAGCCTGTATTAAGTGCAAGTGGCAGAAATTCGACAAAGCCCATATCAAAGAGCTGAAAAGAGGAAATCAATGGAAAATGGTCCAAAATTGTTCATAACATGTTTAGCTAAAGCTATCTTATTATTTGGAATAATATCACTATATCAACACCCACAACTTCCACTGAAGCTCTGCTACAGAGTGTGACACTGACCTGCTTAAGGAAGCTCAGTACGACATTTAACAGAGGGGTTTTACTTGTGTGGACCTTACAGTCTGCCAGTGTTTTGTTTCGGCTCCGTGCGCTGGGCACCCCACATATACTCACACTCACTGCACTAATATTTACGTGTGTTTTATCTGTAATGGTGTTTAGTGGGCTCTTGAATACTGAGGGTTGTTGACAGTGAGAGGGGAGGTGTGCGCTGCCATCACTTTACCTGTCAGAGCGAATACACACATCCACACACATGCACACACACAAACCTGTCAGAGAGGACGCTTTGAGTCAATGGTGCTACATGGAGAGGCCTGTAATGGCGTCTATTTCGACACAAGTGCTGTTCTCTTAAATTGAGTGACACTTACATTTCTGTCACTGCAGCACAGACAGTGCAATTTACAGGATTCGGTGACTTTCACTTCATTTATTTGTTTATCTCAAAACTGGTTAAACAACATGGAGTTTAATTGATGGCTTGGACGTTTCGCTCACATTTAGCTAAATGGCTTTATTTGGTTGAAGAGGTTGGAGAACTTTTGAGTCAGTCTTAAACCAAATTGTTTTGGTCAAAGGGTCAATGGCACATAATGACAGTGTCCAGATAAAGAAAAAGAAAATGTCATTTAAAACGCTTCTTAGAAATGTATTTTTATGTGTTTATGCTGGTTTTGAAAAACGTCTTATTGTTTTCAAGAAGAGTTTCAATGACTCTAAAACTGTGTGTTGTTGTGACTATTAAGTAATATGTAATAATAATGCATTTTCCTTACACAATGAATACATGGAGTGTACACATCTTAATAATTAAGTATCCCAAATTATTCATTCATAAGTATCATTCAGCTTTTTAGGAGTTGCACCATATCACATTTTAAAACCTGACCTAACTTTTCCTTGTCATAAAAAGGTAAAATTGTCTGATATTGTAAGACATGTATTGAGCTCGAGACAGTCAAATATTTTATTTATTAAGAAATAATTACAAAAGATGATGCCAAACTACTTCATAAGTTTTTCTTTTCAAAAATAATATTCGGTCCCGCTATATATCAAGTGGCCTTATGTACTTACATTCAAATAAATCTTGATACAATGCACTTATTGTGTACATACATGTATTTACATTGCACTTATAATTACATCTGTGGTTAGTTTCTGTAATTAGACTTTTAGTTACACTGTTGACCCATCCCTTACACCTTAACCCACCCTTAAACCTGTCCCTAACCTTACCCGTATCCAACCTCAGTAGTAGCAAAAGTGCTTTGCAATACAATATGAAGAAGACAATAAGTACATTGTACTTTTTACTTTTTGATGTAAGTACATAGTAGTTAAGGCCACTTAATATAAAGTGGGACCTAATGTTCGTTTAATTATTATTTTTTATTATTAAGATGGTTTTGAAATTTTTTCATTTTATGTCCCCTAATAATATCAAATTGAATTTTTATATAGAAATTTAAAACAAGCTCATAATAGAATAGGCATATTTAAGTCATTGTATGTATGGGTTGTATTTTAATGTATTTTTGAATAGATCAGGACAGTCTAAGTGCGTAAGGAATTTGTCAGTGATTGGATAAAGCTGCACTACTAGTTGGAACATGAGAATTGCTTGAAGTAGTAAGGGAACGAACGATATGAAGATGATAAACCATGTGCAGTTGTGCAGTTCTCATTTCTGTTTGTAGGTGGTGCTTTAGCTGTGCATTTGGCCTGGAAGAGAATTTACAGTTGACTCCATTATGGAATATATTCAAAGCCTTAGCCAACTGAAATCTAATTTCAAGGAGGCCTTAATTTCACTTCATTTCGTCCTTACCTCAGATCACATTTTCTCTCTATTGTTTGCGCAAACGTTGGCATATCCAGCGGCCCTCCGTTTTTGAACGCTAATCAAATTCAATTCGACCTCCAAAGTAAATATACACTTTATTTGAGCTCTCATTTTCTCCCTCTTTCCCTCCATGCCAGGAACTTTCTCTGCGAAGAACCGATGCAGACCCAGTCGACGCGTGTTTGTATGTTTCGACGTGCGCGCGTGAGACAGAGATGTGATTTTGCCAGTTGTTGAAGTGGGATGCAAACTCATCTTATTTACCAGAGAATATGCCAATTAAGGCCGAGTCTGGAATGAGCCGTGGTGCAGGAAACCAAGTGAATGTTCCATTGATTAGCAGCGTTCGCTTAATCACAGTCTCTCATAAGCTCATATGCCGCTGTCAGCTGGGGCTTGCTCTCCACTCCTTTTCGAGGAGCAAAGGTTCGGGTGTCAGCGTGGAGGTGACACAGGCCAGTGATTACGTTTCCGACTCCTCAAAGACATCAGGATGTCATCCAGAAAAATGAGGCGCGATTAGCTCCAGCAACTTTTCCTGCCGCATGAAAAACAAGAATTCCCAATTTGCAGGAAATGGGAAGTTTTCATTGAGGGATGGCT
This sequence comes from Sinocyclocheilus anshuiensis, assembly GCF_001515605.1. Taxonomy (NCBI): domain Eukaryota; kingdom Metazoa; phylum Chordata; class Actinopteri; order Cypriniformes; family Cyprinidae; genus Sinocyclocheilus; species Sinocyclocheilus anshuiensis. Next base: position 1,183,087 of record NW_015554074.1, read on the forward strand.
CTGAATGAGCGCTAATGCTGGCTTTACGCGTGTGTATGTGGAGCGTAATGGATGGTGTAAAACATCAGCGCGTATTGACGCTCTTTTTCCTAAAGCCCTGCTTCCCCTTTTTTCGAGCCTTGCCTAAATTTGCGCAAATTGAAAAGCGATAAAGAAGCAGACTCGTCTAATAAGCATTACTTATCATATTAATTAAAAGAGGATGACACAATATGGCTGACAGCTGTGGGTTTTGATTTGTTGTGTTGCTAATGTGACACTCATTATACAGGTCATGGTGAGACAAAGCTGCAGGGGTAGCCGTGGTAACATGCAGATGCAGAGACGGAGGCCTGCTACAGAAACACGGGGTCTCGCCTAAACAGCCCATAATTACCTCAACGCGCAGACAAACAGTAACCATGGAGAGGTGAGCGGCAGTTATGACCTCAGAGCGGGACATGGATTCAGTTCTGTAATTGTTTTTTTTTAATGGAATTAGTTTTCGCCAGATTTTTCGAGAGGATCCGTCTTTCTGCGCGAAAGCTCGCATTCAAAGGCGCCGGCGTTAATGACGGGATGCACGCTGAACTGCCTGTGCTCGGCCCTTTATCTTCCATCTCTCTTTCATTTTATGAGGTTTGTTGAATATGTAGAGCAGCGCAGAAAACATATTAGCGCTCTGACCCACGAGGTGACTGTATCTTCCTGTAGCCTATTGCACCTATCCCGGTTTATTACCAGCCTACCATTCATTCGGTTTATTAAAGGCAAGCGTGTGAGTACAGAGGGAGCTTTTGGTCGCTTGGAGAGTTGCAAGTTACTCTGAAAGGGTCCATGGTGGGACAAATGATTTTTTGGGGGCTTCTTTTCTAATGTTTTGAAAATGGACTCTTAGATGAATGATCGAAGTTACGCTCAATTCACCGCATTAATTTGACATCTCTCATTTTATTAAAAAAAAAAGAAGAAGAAGCTAAAATCTGGGTAACAGTGAAACACATACAATGGAAGTGCTCTGTTTCAACAGTATAGACACAAACGGGACCAATATTCATGTTTACATGATTTTAGTGTGAAAAAAAGAACTACATTACAAAATCAATATATTACATTCTACAACTTTGTTGACGTGACAACCCATTGCCTAAAACAACCATAAAAATGAGCTTGCATAACAGAAGAATGAATGTAAGTGCTTATATAAATTTAAATTCTCCAAAAAATGTCCCCATTCACTTCTATTGTAAATGCCTCACCAAAACATATTTAATTTAATTTATTTTTTTAAGAAAACGAGGGACAAAATCTAATTATTTTTGCGGTAATCAACATTATGCTACTGATTAAGTTTCACTATTGAAATTGAATAGTCCCTTTTCTTAGTCACTGTTATGTTAATAATCTGAAGCATATATATATATATATATATATATATGGATTCCATTTCCCTGCCCATGCAAGTGTTGAAATGAAGCAGCATTATGTAAGTCTAATCATACTGTATGCTGTATAAGTTAAACCTCTCTTAAAACCTTTTGAATATTCATAGCTCCATATGTGTTTAATCTGATATGTTTGTAACAGTATCTTACTGACAAAACATAGCTGCTTGATACTGTGAAGGACGACATGGGCTACGTGAAGTATTAGCCAGCATGCTGATCAAAAAGTCATCTCATGCATATTGATTGTTGCGTTGGGATGCAGATGAAAATTATGTTGTTGTCTGCATACTAAGAGGAGGTGTGTGTGCGTGTATAAGAGCATGTTTTTAGATGAAAGACAATATAACTACACGTAATGACTTTTCGGTGTGTGGCCCAAGAGATGGGACATTTTCAGCCTATTTGAGCATTTAGGAAGCCGCTAGAGATGGTTCATCAGCGCTGTGGTGTATTAGATGGGATCTGACAGGATCTTATGGAGATTCGGGCACAGACCAGACAGGGGAGCAAGTGAGGTGATGACGAGGGGTCAGGATTGGATGCCCTGAAACGCCAGAGGGCACACAGAGCTGGAGGTCACCGTGGTTGGGTCAGCTCAGAGGTGATCCAATTCCCCTCTAGTTTCAGCTTTTCTAGATTGTGCGAGATTGTGTGCGGGTCCTTTTGAACCCGCTCCGCTCGGAGGTCAGCAGAAAGAGATGAAGAACCATAACGTATCATAACTACCCTGTGTTTGTATGCCGGTGTGTGTTTGTGTAGCTGTGGTCGTTTTTAAATTGATTTCCCACGAGTTGAGTGACAAGGGTCTGAGTGCACATATAGAGTATATACAGTATGTTTGCGTGTTTGTATGTATAAATGTATGTGTGTATGGCACATTAGTGCTGGCACTTGTAAATCTAAGTGACATTGACTGGGCCAGACTGTAATTAGGGATCGGGTTGGATGGTCTGTGAAAGCAATGCATAATGGGATGTTTCCTCTGACACTGAGCATTTCCCAACAGCTGCCTGTCAGTCTGATCTCGGTCCCTTTAAAAGAGGACACTTTAATTAGTCACAATCCCTAGAGTAGCCTCTCATTTACAGTCATGCCCATCTTGATGTAAATCAGCGTTCTACCCATCACTCTTTTCTCCTTTCACTCCCTTTTTTATCTAGTGTTTCCCTCCATCACTCTGTGGCTCCATCATTATGTCATTTTATTCTCCGCAGCACACCTGTCTCTCTTTCTCTCCATCTCCGAAGTTCATTTTCTCTGCCCTCTCCGTCCCACCTATTCATCTCCACCCTTTCTCATTTCCATCATCTCCATTTCCTTCAGTCCTCTCAGACTTTAGCTCTGTCAAGATGACTTCTCTAGACTATCTTGGTCAGCCATGCTTTTTTAGTCCACTCTTTTAGCATAAGGGGCCAATAACATCATGCTCACTTTTTTGTATGCTTATATTAATGTATTCAAAACAGCATAAAACACTGCCATGACTTTACACATCTTCTATGATGAGCAAGTGAGCAATTTTTTTTATTTTCTGAAATATATATATGTGTGTGTGTGTGTGTGTGTGTGTGTGTGTGTGTGTGCGTGCGTGTGTGTGTGTAGTATTAGTATGTATGTCTTTCAGAATGTTATGTAATTCTAATTGTATTTATTGTCATTTTAAGTGTATTTATTATCCTTGGACATTAAATTAACACAAAATTGCAATTAACAAATAACAAAGGTGAATATATGGACATATTCCTCTTTAAAGTCAAGGTTCAAGCTAAACAGGATCTTCAGTAAGAATGTGGATGTGGATCAGTATCCGTGTGTTTTCTCTCACTTTTGCTGATATTCTTTTATAAGGCGTTTGGCCTTGCTGTATTTGCGTTCTAGAGCCTGGTACTGAGCTTGAGTTTCTTTCAGGTGCTCATCCACAGCCTGGCAAAGACTCTGCGCCTCCATCCAATATCCTTCCAGCTTCTCCATCCGCTCCCGATTCTCCTGCATGTTATGCTACTCAAGTAAATGTACTTAGTTACTGTCCGCCTCTGCCAGCATGGCAATTCATGGAAATCTGGTGTTTTCATATGCCACATGATGCTTTGCTTTGATGATTTCTGTACATGATTTCTGTTCCCATTTTCTAATGTGTTCGACTTTCACTTACTTTCTCCCACCATCATCTTGTATTTTCAGTCAGACAACATGTTGGCCAGCCTGGTGTATTTTCTGCTGACCCCAAGAGTGTTTTTGTGTGGGAGGTGACATTGTTTCCTGACCCTGGGAAGATCCTGTCACAGCGCATACTCATCTGGTCCCTGATTGCTTTCTCTTTCTCCTTGTTTTTCAATAGCACGCAGTATCTCTCCCTTCATCTCAACACACATTGCCTCATGAGGAACAGTTTCACCTTGACCGGCTCAGAGTTTGAACCGAGCACCTTGCTGCCCCATCCTTAGAAATACAGGTTGTTTGCGGTTCAGTGAACTATTAATGACCGTTATTTAAGGTTCTGGTTTGCCACGCATCTACAACTGAAAGCATCTTCTCTACATATAATAAACATCATGTCTGTCTTTTACCTTGGTTTCTACAGTACACTAGAGTTGTTTTCTGGCAATTTTGTCCTCTTTCTTTTCTGTTGGTTTCTTTCCATTGTTCATGCTCTATTGTGAGCTCAGTGAATGGAACAACATTGCTGTGTGTTTCCTGTCAGTCACGTTGGTTTTAAAGGAGAGGGTGAACTCATCGGCTGTTGACTGTTGTGGTGCCGTCAGAGCTGTCCATCTCTCAGTGTCAGCCAGTGAAGTTGTCATTTCCAATGTCATTCTGACATGGGAATAATCAAGCAGAGTCAAATGTGTTTCACCCTTCTTTCTTCATCACTCTCTTTGAAAAATGTTTGTGCTCCTACTCACTAACCTCATGTGGCATTTAGCATGTTGATTGTCTTTGTGAGGCTGTGCAACTTTGACATAGGATCTTTTTAAAGGTTCTTCTGCTATGTTAGAGTTATGGCATGTGATAATTTTTTTAAATGGGTCTAGCTTTATCAGCAAGAGTCAATATGCCCATCCCATAGCTTTTCACTCCAGATTGCCATGGTTACATTTTATGGATGGAATACACTGCATGACTTTAAAATCTAAACAGATTTTAAAACCTTAAGCATTCAAAACACTTGCCGACTTTATAAATGGTTACAGAGAAAAACTGGGCCTCATACACTAAATGACTGAGGATGATACACTACTATTCATTCTGAACACAGCAAACTCAAACAGAAACATGCGCCCTTAAATGCTTGGAGATGCGTGACAAATGAAAACATTATGTGTACAAAACTGGCACAAAGTATCAAACATGTTTGATCTATTCTGACTGGATGAAATCAGTCAGACAGTTGACAGATTGTGTAGATTTCTGTGAAAACTCAACTCAGAATGCCCAAAATCTGCAGACTTTTGTCAAGTAGCGTAGACTTTTCCAAACTAAAAATCAAGGCAAAAATCTGTGCAAAAGATGTGCATTGCAGCCTTTAAAATGAATATTTCTACTCTAGTTTCCTTAGCAGACTTGTAAAATCTAAAGATCTCTTGAATAAATTTTTTGATTTTTTTTTGTTTCAGTGTCTTTCAATAAGCCACCAATCATGGGTGAGAGTTATGAGATCAAGAATGGAAAGCAGTTCAAATGCACTCGTATAATATACTCTGATGTGTACAAAGAAATCAGCCTCCTTAGTGTGCTGCCAGAGCTCGTAGCCGCTGGTTTGACAGTGTGTGTCCATTAGACTAGGGTCAGTTTCACTTAGAGAAGGCTGAGACGGAGCCCTTGAGGCTTTGGAGTCAGAGGTTGAAGGTAACATAGAGAGTCTTTTTAGATCTAATCCTTCTGAGGTACTGTAGACTCTTCATCTTCAGACAGATTAGGGTTGATCCAATATAGCTGCCAGAGGGATTACTGGCGGCTCTGTTTTTGTCATGCCCCATTGATCCCTTTTTTGCTGGGAAGTGTCCCCCCGAGTCTCACGTCAGATGTCTGGGCAGAGTAAGGCTATGTTCACATTACTGGTCTTAATGCTGACTTCCAATTTTTTGTTCAGAAGTGATCCTTGTAGGGGGGATCCGTCATCTGTTAATGATGGATTGAAGGACTTTAGTGACATCATGTTTGTCCTGTCATTCCCAGCTGCATGGCTCCACCTTCACCTGTTTACGCCATCACAGGCTGACACACTTGTCACAAAGCTAGAACATTTGTTATCCATCCTTGATGCAAATGAGCCCAAAATGACCCATTTATTTATGGGATGTCAGTTAGCACCCTTTTCATCCATTGTCACATGTGTTAGTTGGCTAAGAATGAGAGGAACCACATATCAAATTCTGTCATCATTTCACCTTTGTTGTTCCAAAGACTTTCTTTCTTCTGTGGGGCATAAAAGAAGATATTTTGAGAAACGTATAATGGAAGTCAGTGGTCAACAAAACTGTTGCTAAAAAATCTCTTCTTTTGTGTTCCACAGAAGAAAGCCATTCAGAATTGGAACGGCATGAAGGTGGATTTTCCTTTAACCTTCTTTCCTAACCTTAACCTTAAGCTTCTAGAGCAGAGAAAGAAATAGAAAGTGTAACCAGAGCACTGACAGAAACATGTCCATCTAATCATCTCTTATGAGCCATATGTGCTGGATTCTATGTTACTCGTGGCCGATGTCCCATGAGTCTCTGTGGAACCGTCAAGCTGATGAGACAGCTTTATTTTTTCTCTTCTATTAAGTGATTTTTAATCAACCCAATGTTTGCATGCCCAGGGGAGCTGACCAGAAGGGGATGGGTTTTGGAAGGGTGGGCTCATGGGAGATTTAACTCCAGCAGTTCTTGAGATGCTCAAGATGAGGATGTCCTATTGGAGATGCTACAATTAAAAGGTTAAATCTCCTGCATTAAACATCACGGGTGAGAAACACGTCAAATGTCGGTTTCAGCTCCCTAGTTTTTCGATTCAGATCAGCTAATGCGTGTCCTGAAGGTCTTTTGAATGGATGTTGCCATCACACAATGGTGGACATTGGCTCTGTTTCAGAAAGAAGGTTGCTGTCTTTCATTTCGGTTTATTTAATCTGCGCTTTGCAAACAGACCTGGGGGCCACTGCTCTCCATCCCACTTTATTGTGTTACAGCCTCAATACACTCAGCCAATTCTTGGTGTCCCTGCTAAGAGAAAAACACATACGGGCTGCCATGGCCCCTGTGGCGGGGTTCAACAGAGAAGTGACGCTACCTGAGGGACATTTATTGAGCATAAGGACACTTCTGTTTCTCTCCATCCTGGAAACCAATTATTGTGTCAGCCCTAGAAAGCACAGTGAGGTAAATATCAATAGGTATCGTGATACATGCCTGAATATGTCTGTTTATTCACGTCAGCCGTAGTTGCAGTCACGCATCCTTCCGCAGCACATGGCAGTGCGCGAGCGCGTGCAGTCCAATAGACAGAGGCGGGGAGATAACTCCTAACTTTGTTTTGACACTTTTGATTAAGGACCATTGAAGGGACACCTGTACTGCGGAGATGAACAATAGGCGGGCCCCAGGAGAGATTGATTTTCTGCATGAGAAGAGGAGTCTTTGTCTAAAGCCACACGCTCCTTTCTTATGTTAACGAGCCGTGGAAGATTTCCAATTCAATTTCACCTGAGCGCTGGTCAGCTCTCCGCTCTTTTGTGCGCCGTCCCTCGAGCCCCCCGACACGCTCGCACACGCACGCCCAGCTGCAATTTGGCTTTGGTGGGTGGGGAGTCCGCGGGGAGGTGGATGGAAGATTGACAGGTGGCTTGGAGCTGTGATATGTCTCGGTCCTGTTGCATCACAGGAGAAGCGGCGTCAACCTCCCAGGCTTTCACCTTAAAAGGCGGATCGGGGGCATGCTGGGATTGATCTGAAATACCCTGATGCTTACAGTCTGTGCATGTTTTTACTAAGCTATTAGTGTCAATTCTAATTTATCCACTGTGGCGTGACATATATACCGCTGCACCGACTTATCCTGGACTGCACAGAGATATTAAGACGAAATAATGACAATGAGCCCCACTTATTTTCGTTTTTATTCATGGTATTACTGTAACTGGTAAGCATTGTTGGTGATGCAACAATTATACCCAAACAATAACAATGTTGTAATCCTCCATGATGACTGTGCCTTCATATTTACAATCACAGGACTCTGGAGCTCAGCTCACTCTCTCCAGCAGTTCTGCATTGTGCCTTTAACTCCTTAATGTTTATTTAATGTTTACCCTGTTATGAATCTGGTTTGTTTTAGCCTATCCTATATTACAAATAAGATCGCTTATTACATCAGTTGCCTCTCCTAGACTTAAAGGGATAGTTCACCCAAAAAGGACATTTCTAACATCATTTACTCACCCTCATGTCATTCTAAACCTGTAGGACTTCCTTTCTTCTACAGATAGAAGACCCCACTAACTTTCATTGTATTGACAAAAAAGACATGGAAAATAGCTTATTTTGTATTTTCTCCTGGAAAAATATACCATAGTCATTTCACATACTGATACTGTTTTCAATATGAACTCAAACATTTCTCATAAGATACCATTGTTATTTTATAGCTCTATACTTTTACTATATGCCAAAATTGTCTAATTTCTATCCATTTTAATTTCTCCTAAAATGTTTTACTATCTTAGGCAACTTTGGTTTTTAAATGAAGCATAAATTAGATTTCTAATAATCCCCATAAACCACAAAAGGGCAACCTTTGGCTTTTTGTAAAAACAAACATGAGATACTAAACATACAAAAATATTCCTATTTCTATTGCAAAATGTATCAGTGTGTTGATGAGAAATGAATTATCTTCAAACGTAATTGAAGATTTCCTCTTTTAAAGATGACCTTAATTAAAGCATAGACGCATTATGGGGGTAAATGGCACAACGACTGATTAGAACTTTGCAGTGTCTGAATGCAGGCAAAATAATAAAGAAACGCTCATATTAATACAATTCTCATCCTAAAGCAGAAAATGAAAATGTGAAATCTAACACTTGAATAGACTTTTTCGGCTCTTCTGCTGTTTTAATGCTGCTATAGAAATTCACTTGAGATTCGCGCTGAGTTAGTTAGAAAAGCAAGTGCTGTCTAATTAATTTCTCTCAGTTGATAGAAAAGCACATACGGATGAATCTGATCCAAATAGTGCTTTGTTTTGGGTTAACGAGTGCAGAGCTCCACGAAACCTGATGACCGAGTCACTCAGATAATAAATCATCTCTTTCCAGATGTTGGGTTTGTGTAGGTGAATTATTAAGAGGATAGAGTTTGTCAGATTTTGTTTACACGATTTAGTGTAACTATTTAAACATTTTACCGATGTGTGTTTTTACTGAAGTGTTGCCAAAACCTCATGGTGGCACCTCAAATGGCTTATATGAAAACAAGAAATTTATGATGCAATAATCTGCAATTATGTTGTGCTATCATGCAAGAGTGACTCAGCCATTAACGATTTTCCCCCCATCGCATAGCGAACTCTTAATTAATTTGTTGCTTATTTGAGCATATGAGTAGCTGGTTTTCGTTCTGTATCGCAAGTCTTTATTAGGTAATTCGATACCTCAGCTAAAGCAACATGTAATCTTTGCCTGAGGAAATGATATATTTAGTGGCAGGGGTATTGTTGGGCCTGTTACTGTGAATATGAAAAATAATTAAGGCTGTTTGATCCTGAATAGACGCATGACTGTTCTTTGAGATGTGCTTTCTTTGGACTCAGACTGTAAAATCGTTTGAGTGCTGTTTCCCGTGGCTCTTTGCAGCATCCTCTGAGCGCAGTCATGCTCACCTCTATAGCACACACGGGGCCCTACAGGCCCCTCTCAGAGCAAAAGGGAAATGACTTAAAGAATAAAGGAAAAATTGAACAAACACCGTTCCTCCTGGGTTTAGTGTCTTGGTAAAATCCCAAATCCTCTCATTTTTAATTTTTTTTAGACTCCAATGCCGATTCTACGCTTGCCAGTCTTAAGAACAGGATTTCCTTGGTCTGTTTCCCATATTCCTGCCTTTCAGTCTCCCTCCTCCTCTCTGCAGTGCTGGAGGCATGATTAGGGGTGTTCAGCTCCTGCCCCCGCATGTTGGTTACAAGATGCCCCCTTTCTCCTCTTCAACTCCCTCAAACGCACGCTCACAACCCACATTTCTTACCTTAAGAAGCAGCGACGCTCACACGAGCACTTGTTTTATTAATTTGGTCTGATTCACGTCTTCATCACCTTCAGTCATTGATTACTAAATTCAGATCTCGGGCTTCTTTGGCATTTTTAGGATGAGAGTTGATTCAAGGCTGCCGAATTACAGGACTGTCATCATCAGAGCTGAGAGACGAAACATGAACTGAATAATCAATCAGCTCATCCAAACGTCCAAAATACAGGACCAATATGCTTAGCATTTTTCTTGGTGCGCGACAAGACACATAATTATTGGTCATAATTTTGTGTCGTTAATTCTGACACTAATTATTTTTTTTTATTTTTGAGTCTGTTTTTTATGATCCCATATTATGATCCCTGAATTAGCTTGTTTGTCATTGTAGAATGTTAGGGTTATGAAATCTAATGTTTGTTTTGTGAAAATATGATATTCAGTCAAGTCAAAGTTTATAAATACAAATGTATATATACAACAGAAGTTATATATTAACAGAAGTTGACCCAAAGTGCTCTTAAAATTCGGTAAGTAACAAAACCTCAAACGCAAAGGATAAATGAAAGTAAAACAGGTGAAATAAAACAATAAAAAAAATACAACAACAACAACAACAGTAGTCACAGTAGATGTGTTCTGCTTACTTTTTTAGCTTGCAACATAAATTTTATTTTTTTGTATTTATTTATTTAGAATTACAATAGAATTATTGCATTTAGCTGTTTAATATGAAGCGATTAACATTTAAGTAATTGTTAGTTTTTGAAAGTTTTCCATTTTGAGACTGAAGAGGTTAACAATGAAAACTGTGATTGTTTTGCTCCTAGTTCTTGTCCACTATGAACTGGAAATAAGGCCGTGGATCAGACACATGACCTGTCCTTTGCTTTTCCCAAGTTTTAGTCCCCTAATGACCATTAGAGCTGTCATTCAGTCACTCCGGCTCATTCATCAAAGTCAGACACCCTTACCAGCCACTGTCCTTTCATCTATAGAAGATTAATGTAAAGCTGTTATGTGATGCCTCTCAAGTTCACGTGTAAGGTCAACAGTCACCCAAGGGTCCATTTGAGACAGGTAGAGGAGACGAGGTAAAGTTTCACCTGTTAGAGGAGACAGGTGCGGCGGTAATGAGGTTTAATGAGTCCTCCTCGTCCTCTCCACCCACATTTACTTCATCTCTGTCCTTCTAGAAACCCACAACCTCCTTTTTCATCAACAGTGCTGTAAACAATTAAATTTGTACCTTTAATGGTGAGCATACTGGTTTATATTATTTGTATGATGGCTTGTAGCTGTAACTAATTCAGAATAGGGCATGTCTGTGTGATTGTGTGAGGGTTAAAAGGTTTATTTCAGAAGTTTCATGCACTTAATCCACTGTGATGCTTCTGGTTTAAATGTTGTAGAGTGCTGCAAGGATGACATATTTTTGTAGGCCAAAACCCAGACAAAGGGTTTTTGGTTAAATGCCTGAAATAAGGTCTGTGGTTAACAAAAGCTCAAGATATTTTCACATTTTCTATGACATAAAATACATCAGTACCCAAATACCTCACTAGTGGGTTTCACTTATATAAAAAAAGGTAGTTGCTAACATGTGGCTAAATGGGACTACAGAAATTAACGGGGACATTAAATGTCATGCTGAACAGGTAAACTCATCTACTTACTATAGTTTGCTTTTACAGCCTCATTGTGTTTATAATTGCACTATTGCAAACTATTCTAACTCCTAACGCAAATTTTTTTCTCTATTTTCACTTTCAGTTAAAATGTTTTTAAATAAAGACTGAAAGATTGTCATAAGCTTAATGGTGGTGACGCAACTGTGGTGTAGTTCTTTTATAGCCTAAGTTTAGCTTTTTACTTCTGGCGACTGTATTTAAGCTTCAAAATTCATAAAACCTGTTCATTGCGAAGGTTATCATGATGAACAAAACATGTAAGAATCATAAACTTTTATTAGTCACAGAGTTTATTTTCTGCAATAATCCAAAAGCCAATGGAAAAATCCTATTCGGGTTTTGTTGAGGGAACCAGGGTGATGCAAACATCCGGGTTGGCCTACAAAAATACTGTATGTAATTGATGCAACACTCTATTTCAGTGCCAAATAGTGCAGTGCAATGAAATGAAAATAAAAAAAATATTTAAGGCTGTTTGACCCCATATAGGTGCATGATTGTCTTTTGAGATGCTTTCTTTCTGCAAAATAGTTTAAGTGCTGTTGTGTGAATATAGTGTCTAGAAGGCCCCTCGTACTGTTAAAGGGTATTACTTGACCTTTGGTGTATACTTCATAAGCATGCTGTAATTGTTGACCGGAGGGGTTGTTTATTGGATGTGTTAGTCCAGCAGTATTTATTGGCATAGAGTGGCGGGGCATTGGCGAGTAGCGTGCTGTAATTGTGTAATGTGGTTGCTGTGGTTGTGCATTGGTCGAACTGTTCATTGGCATGTAATGGGATAATCCCTCTGTGTTGCTGGATATCATAAAACACCATCAGTGGAGGGAGTGGATGATGCACCGGGAGATGAGAGGCCTAATCCTCTCCCTCTGCTTTCTGCTGGAGGGGGAACGCTCTCCTCTCTCTCCCTCTCCCTGCCTCTCTCCGTCTCTCTCTCCCTGTATTATTATCCCATGCTTGGCGTCCTTCCCCTGCTTCTCCCAGTGCCAGCCAGTGGGTAGAAGAGGCAGCAGGGGAATTTAGAGTCTAAATATACTCACCATGGGTAAATATGTCCGCTCACACTGAGAGAGAGCAGAATAATCCTACAGGCCTGAGAGAGATTAGAGATTTCCATGTTTAATCCACTCTCCCCCTCCCTCAGGTTGGCTGTTAGCAAGTGGGTCCTCTCCGCTTGTCATGTTGCTCATTTTTCCTGGCATATAATCAGGTCTTTTTTAAAAGTTGGTCTCAACATTCAATATTTTCCAAATCAGTGAGAGGACAGGAGAAAAAAATATAGCCTCCGTTGTTATGACTTCAGCCAACACATTGTGTACAACAAATGAAAACATTTTAATAGTGAACAAATATTGTGAAAGTGAAATAAATATGTTTCTATTGTATTAAAAGTTTATTTATCAAATGCATAAATATAATACATGGTTGCAGGCAACGGAATGTTGTTTGTGCAAGCTCCAGATAGAAAATGTTTAGAATCACAAATATTAAGGTAATAAGTAAATAAATTCAGAAAAATACTTTACAACGAGGTTCCATTAGTTCCTGAACATAAACAAACATAAACTAATAGTAAATGTTATTTACATTTTACAATTATTAATTAATAGACACAATCTAGCATGAACTAACAATGGATAGTTGTATTTTTATTAATTAAAGGGGTCATATGATGCTGCTAAAAAGAACATTGCTTTGTGTATTTGGTGTAATGAAATGTGTTTATGCGGTTTAAAGTTAAAAAAACATTATTTTCCACATACTGTACATTATTGTTTCTCCTCTATGCCCCGCCTTTTTGAAACGCGTCGATTTTTACAAAGCTCATCGGTCTAAAAAGCGAGGTGTGCTGTGATTGGCCAGCTATCCAGTGCATTGTGATTGGCCGAATACCTCAAGTGTGTGACGGAAATGTTACACCCCTCACCATACTGTTGATGCCGTGTCCGGCCGGAGCGACGAGACAAAAACATTAAAACCCATTATAAACGAGGCATTCGTTGCATCCATTGGGGACATAATTACTGATTATAATGACTTATA
>NW_015554074.1:1197092-1205395 GCF_001515605.1 Sinocyclocheilus anshuiensis
TATAAAGAATATGTCTTTGGATTTGAGACTTTAGTCTTTGCAACTTTACAGATCTTCTTTATGCACCAAGAGCTTGTAACACTCCAAAGAGAAAGGAAAAATTGAAATCGCATCATATGACCCCTTTAAAATGGACAAAGATGAATAAATACTGTAAAAAAGTACTGATCTTTAATGTTAGTTAATACAACTAATGGCACATTATTGTAAAGTGTTACCAAAAAGTTAATAATAAGCTAATAAAAAAAGAATGAAAATTAAGTTAAGTAAAAGAAAAATAAGAAAAGAACAGTAAAATTATATATATATATATATAGTTGCAATAAAAACTATGTAAATCCTTTTTTATTTTCCTGGATTTTAACAGGAGATGAGTATAAAATTTGAGTTGATCATTAAGTCACAGCAATAGACAACCACTAAGAATGACACACATTGTTCAGCAACATCTTTACTGAAAACGTTTTTTAAACGTAAACAACATTCTCTGTAAATTTAAATATGGATATGAAAGAAAGAAAAGTGTGCACAATTTTAAAACTAACAGTGAAAAACAAATATACATTATTTTAAATGTATATATATATATCTATATATATCTATCTATATATCTATCTATCTATCTATATATCTACATACAGTATATATATATTTTTTTTTTGTAAAAGAACACTTGTTTTTAAATCATATTGAAATTATTTTGCATGATTTTATATTTCAGGCTTAGTATATTCCGCAATTGTTACGAAACTGCAGATTTTGCATTTACATTTTTGGCAGATTTAATTACTAATCTGGAATTTGAGATCCCGGAGCACCCGTTAAATCCTCAATCCTGGATTCGAGAATGTGTCTCGTATGATACGGCTGCAGTGCTCAGTATGCAGCCGGAGTCAAGACTCTGCGGTGGCTCCTCAGTCAAAAACAGCCGCCCCTGTTTTTATGCAGACCTTGATTAGTTTACTGTCGCCTGATTAGAAATTAATTAAAATGATGAAACAGACTCCAGAGGGGAGGTGGAGGGACGCTTTAAGGGGGGAGGGGGCTGATGACTTTCACACAGTCATTGTGCCTCAGTCCGAAGGGATGCACTATGTGTGTGTGTTTGTGTGGGTATATTTTTGAGCAGAATAATCAGAATTCCACTTATGGTTTGTCAGAGTAAGGAAGAAGGCCGGTTATGCGGTGTACAGTCCCTTCCCCCATCGCTTTGTGTTTTCTCTTTTTCTGCACTCGTATTCGACATTTCCTCACAGATACTTTGCTTTCATCCCTCTATTTCTTTATTCATTTCATGTTTTTTTAAAGCCTCTTTTATTTTGTACAAATCTGATCAGCTTATTGATCATTTTAAATATATCAGTAGCTGTGTGCAACATGTTTGCAGTCTAAATCTGCAGAATGAATTCTGAAGCACCAAAACATGTGCAGAGATACAGCCAGACCTGGAGTTAATTATCAGAATTGCTGTAGACAAGCCCTCTAACATTATGTAATGATAAATACTGTGCCATATTAGGGCCTGATAACATCAGTGTTGTGGATAGCAAGCAAATTGCTGCTCCATAAGCAGTTTATACAGCTGTTGCATTTCTGCATTTCACAGATGAATGAACCTGTAATTGGAGACTAATGAAACCCGGAGGGGCTGTGTGGCGCGGAGCGCTCACTTCGCTATTTATTTAACTGTGGACTCTTCAGATCAAAAGGCTCCTGTGTTTACCCCATGGCTCTGTGGATCATCTTTTCAATTTAGGCTGACAACCGCTGAACAGCAATCCCTCAGAGACAGACTCAATCTCAAATAGGTGAAGAGAGAGAGTGGTTAGAAGCGAGTGTGTGTGTAGGAGAGAGAAAGGGAAAGGTGGAGGAGACAGCCGTAGTGGGTGGAGGGAGACGCGGAGAGTATTGTTTTATGACAGGAATTTATTTGATAGAAAAACACAGGATTTGTCTTGAATTGTCTTGAATATTGACATGCCTGTCATGGTGTCAGATTCTTTAGCGGTTTAGTCGAGTGCTGCTGGGATTGACAATTTTCTCATCTGCCGCCACTGACGTAGAAACCACTGGTTGCAGGCATAACTCTCAGATATTGTTTGTAGGAGCATCAACTTGATGTTTATGACTGTTTAAAGTAGAGTTCATGCAAATTTTTAAGTTCTGTCATCATTTACTCACCCTCATGTTGTCCCAAATCATTGTTTTCTTTCTTCTGCAGAAAACAAAAGAACTGTTTTTGTCCACACACTTCAAGGGTTTCAAGGACATAAAAGTACCGTAAAAGTATCCAAACAATTCTAGTGGTTTACTCCGTGTTCTGAAGTGATATGCCATAAAAAAATAAAAAAATATATATAAAAACTGACAGCTGTGCCAGGAATTTACTGAAAGAAATATGATGACAATGTTTCAGGTATTACAGGATGGCATATTAGTGCCTGTATATTTTACAACTTATAACCATATATTAAGTGATGTAATGTTAATATTCCATTCTACGTGAACTACCAAAATGCTTTGTAACTTAAATGTACTCATAGCCACCATAATAATACAGGTGGCACAATAGAAAACAACATGATGAATCAGAGTTCACAGAAAGTGGCTTGTCCATAAAACATGGACAATACTCGTATACAGATGGTGCGCACCATACACACAAAGACAACACACCATCAGGGTGACACACATGACACTAAAAACTACATAACATAAAATGTAATGCCCTAATGTACATTACTGAGAACAAAAAAGAGAAGAAACTGAGTTATTTATTTAAAATATATTATGATGTGTGTTACACTCTGGTAATGTACTGAAACAGTTTTTCATTATTTATTTTTTTCTGCAGCATTTTTATACATTAATACTCATTATATATGAGTTGATTGGTGATTTGATTTGATCTGAGAGTGAATCAAGTTTTGGATTACTTATATGCTACCTTAATGTCCTTTTGGTAGCTTCATATGTTTTGACCACACTGACTTTTATTGTATAGACAAAAAGGCTGTACCATTCTTCATAACATTTCTCTTGTGTCCCACAGAAGAAAGAAAGTCATACAGGTTTGGAACGACATAACCGTGAGTAAATGATCACAGAATGATGTTAAGTTTTGAGTGAATTATCCCATTAAGGATGCTGCATGGGCGTGACACCAGTTTAGGTGGTGTTTTCCCCTTTATCTGGCAGATTTGGGGTTGAGGAAGACTTAGTGGAAGTGTTCAGATACACTCACAGCTTCATACACTTGTGTACACTCTTCCCTCTGTGAGCTGTTCCTGATGCATGGTGGTCTTTTTAAATGAGTGTGTAAAGCCTAATTGGAAAATGCTTTAAATAATTTCTAATTAGATGGAGTATGGTTGTAATTGGTTTGGTAATCTCTGGATTTATTAGCAGTGCTGTGTAATGTGTGTATATGTGTGTCTGTGCATGGATTTGTGTATGTGAATGGATGAATTAATGGGACTTGCAGGTTTCTTGCAGAATTCTAGCCACTCAAGAGCTTCTGTGGGAGCAGGAGGCCCCAACAGAGGCATCTTTGTTTGGATTGTTTTCTGTGGGTGGCCTGCTACACCTGAGAGAGACACATTTATTTCCCAGCATTAAACCGAGCCTATCAATACCTCAAACCCAATAGTCTTATCTAAACTTCCTCTAAACCACACTTTTGCTTCTCAAAAGTCCATCTAAAATCTGCCTCAATTTAAGATGGGAATGGAGCATTTTAAACCGATCCCCTCAGCCTCTTCAATTTCTCTTCCTGTCTTCTTCATTTCCACCACTCTTCTGTACTTACTCTCTCTCTCTCGTTCTCTGTTCCTTCTCCTCCTCCAAGCTTGGTACCCTTGTACACAGTGCTAAGTGGCCACTCATGCAATGGATGGAGGAAATGAGGTGAGCTCTGGATCTGTAGACCCCCCTCCATTACTCCATTCTTACCTCTGTAGGGTATCAGACCGAATCAGACAATCTAAGATTTGGTCAAAACATGGTTGAAACATGAGGAGCCAAATTCCACAGAGACCCAAGACACAGGATGTTCGTAAATCAGATCTTGGCCCCACAAGCCTGAACCAACTAGCAGCTTTGAGTAGCTCACAGCATTTAAACAAAAGAACACTTATTGACAATTCCAAGGAGATTGTCAATTTTAGGGCAAGTAATCAAGATTAAATGGTCAAAGAGATGACCGCATGACCATCACGTGATAGTAACTACAATCACGAGCTCTTTGGAATTGACTTCCCCCACCTCGACCACAGAGAACAGACTGAAATTCCTTATGAGAGACCTCTTAACCTCTGGTCTTCATACATTCACAGAACATGTCCTTATGTTCAGAGAATGGCACAGAAACTGCATTTCCATGTAAATATATTCCCTTTGAGCTAAATTGACCTGTTTCCCTTACACCTCACTAAGAAATGCAGGAGGAGAAGAAAAGGAGCGAGAGGCCTCTGGACACTTGTTGCTTCAAGGCTCTTATTGAAAATATTGCTTCACAAATTGATTCAAGATGGTCATATGGGAGCAGAGCATCCCGAACATTTCAGGAATTACACATTGCTATTTTTAGACTGATTTTCATTTAAATTTAGGAGGATTACAGTTGTTTTTCTCTACCTTTGTTGTCGCATTATTTCCTAATATTTCCTTAAGCTTTTCATGCTGTTTTCTGTTTCTCTTTAATGTCATTCTCTCATTCGTAATTTCCACCTCCAGAAACACATACACTCCCACACTGACTTCTAATATTCTGTAATTTTTCCATTTATACTCAGTTTCTGCTATATGTAACCATAAATTAATTTTAGAGCACTTAATTACACATCTTAACCACATTTCCGCAGTGACATAGAGAATATGTATAAAGATCTCAATAACATGAAGTCTCATTTTTGAAGATGTTTAGCAGTGAACGTGACATATGCACAAATATTTTCAGAAATACGCTGTTTTCTGAATGTGAATGTGTGAGACTAGCCCCATAGGTAAAAACTAGAAGAATGACGAAGTGCAGTAAACTGTAAAATTATTTGTGCTACAATCCAGTGTGTTTATGATTACAATAACAAATTTCAATAACATGATAACAAATACAACTTTGCAACATCAAGCAGCGTAACGGACTGATTTTGTACTGCTAAAATACCTAGAAGCAGATGACACCAGAAGCCCTGCACATTCAATTGAAAAATGTCCAAGCCCGGTCTTATGTTATGAATAAGGTGGATAACTTGAAAGCAGTATGTGTTGCTTTATATAAAAGTGTCTGCTGAATGCATTAATGTAATGTGAAGTTGTTCTACCACTGCAAAAACCATTGCCATGTTCCTAACCTCTATTCTTTGATGCTAAACTACGTCTAAAGGCATGTTTTGTCTCTCGCTTGGCCCACCTTAATCCTGACCTGCGTGCTTTATTCTAGATCCTAATGTATATAGGATACGGCTGCTCCCCTGGCCTTTTCCCTGACATTTATTGGGCCTGTGCAAGGACATGCCCTTTTCTCCATCTCCCCGGTTCCTCCCTGTTAATCGGAAGGGTGGATGGGGGGTATTGGGGGGTGGTGAAAAACAGGCAGATAAGCCCATTGTTTGGCCTGACAATGTCCTGATGATACGGCCAGAGAGGATCGCTAGCCTGCGCCTCCACTTTCAGAGCCCGCCTGCCACCAGAGAGAACTCATTACTACAGAGCAACCAGGTTAATTAGCTCACAGAGAAAAAAAAGAGACAGAGAGAGTGAGCGAAGACAGACAGAAAGATGGAGAAAGAGAGAGAGAGACCTCATGGTATCTTAAAGAAAAATAGACTGACATCTGTATTTACTTCAGAATAAGTTTTTATAAACGGATTTCCATCTGGCTGAAGGCTACTGACATGAATGTTCACTTGCTTCCTTGCATGAAGTGAGGATTCTGGATAATATTGAAACCTGTCATAGACTGTTAGTTTCCTAAATGTATTGGCCATGCATATCTAAAATATGTTTTAATTTCAAAGTTATGTATATCAGCAAATTTCATGAAAATGGTGTACTTTAAGAACTGATCAACAGGGGGAGCTCTACAACCCCACAACTCGCAGCCCTAAGCAAAATAACCTGCACGCAATCAGAGCTCATCCATGAGCACTTTATTTTATCACGGTTATATACTGATGGGCCCTGTCTTTTTGTGTCTGTACGCCTGCAGCTTTATGGTGTATTTGGGAACACCTGTACTAGAGCTCCTGAAGCTCAATGATACTATCAAGGCCCAATTCAGACAACATGCATACTGAAAGAATAAATGACTTAAATGCACTGTAAGCCTCTTCGAATAATATGTAATTTGGTCAGTGTCCGCAAGCTGTATAACGTACTCGGTTACTAACGTAACCTCGGTTCCCTGAGATACGGGAACGAGTACTGAAGCCTTTTCATTCACGCCGTGAAACTGCACGGCCATTGGTTCGTGCAGTGTATTAAAAACGAACCAATGGCTAGGCAGCGGAGCTGCACGAGCCTATGGCGACGAAGCCCGCCAGAATGGGCGGGGCATCTGCAGGTCCCCTATTCGCTTTACTGATGCCAGTGCTACAAGCAGAGCAGTCTTCAGTGATAGCGACCGAATGTTGGTGCTGGCTCGAAAGCGGGGCCCTTCAGGGCCCTCAGCACAGTGGGTAGATCCCATGAAGGAACAGTAGGGGGACGAGGCGAATTCAGCCTCATGGCACCCCTCAGGAAACGGATGACCACACTGTTTCTGCCCACCGATTGGCCCTCAATAGGGGCATGAGTGGCCGCTATAGCCGCCACATAGACTTTGAGCGTGGATGGGGAATGTCCCTTATCCAGCATCTCTTGCAGAAATGACAACACCTCTGTCAAATCGGAAATATGAGGGTCTTTGCCGTGGTTTAGACACCAAGCGGAGAAAAAAGACCACTTCAAGGCGTAGAGGCGTCTCGTAGACGGGGCTCTAGCCTCCGAAATTGTGTTTAAAACTCGCTCTGGGCGGCTTGAAGGCTCGACGACGCGTTAGTAACCGAGTACGTTCCCTTTCAATACTACACTCATACTGCGTCTTGCTAGACGCATATGTGAACACAGTACAATCACGCCGTGCTAATGTAGTGGAACGACTAAAAGTATAAAACTTCCATAAGCAACCAATGCCCATAGACAAGTTAACAACAATCCAAGGCTAAGACGGGCTGAGCTTCCCGAGGTCACACCCGGCCTGGTTAATCGTTCCAGAGTACTCCTCTAACTTAGACACCCAGGGGTCGAGAGCTAACAGGTGAAACAATGCCAGAGAACTTGAGCGTGATATGGCCAAGGGCTCTCTGCCAGATCTGTTTATGCAGCGCATGTCACTGAGTGGTACCAATCTTGAAGGAGGTCGCCAGCCTCTGTATGGCCAGAGCCCGTTCCGGCGTGACTACAGCTTTCAGTTGGGCTGAGTCGAAAATTTTTCCCAGGAACGAAATTCGCTGGCTGGGGAACAACGAGCTCTTGGCAAAATTGACCCTGAGTCCCAGGCACTCCCGGTGGCTGAGGAGGAGGGTCCTGTGTGATATTAATTCTGCCTCTGACTGGGCCAGAACGAGCCAGTTGTCGAGGTAATTGAGAATGCGGATTCCCATCTGTCTCATTTTTTTGTTTTACTTCGTAAAAGCACCATAACCCATCTCGACACTCCGGGGATGGCCTGCCAGGCCTCGGCTCGCGTGGCGAGGGGTTGAATTAACTCGGGTGACTGGCCGCATGGCGCATGGGGGCTTATGAGTAATGGAATAGGAAGTTTGCTCTCTTTTTGAAAATGCTTGTGTTTTATTTTTTATTTTTTAACAGCGATCGGTTGTGTGGCCACTATTTGAACGGGCCCAGAGTTCACAACGGTGTTTACCACAAACACATTGCTGTCAGCACCCGGAACTGAACGGGACGCTTGGTGGCACGACAGAGGCTGCTTGGGGGCGGGGGTCCTGCTGTAGCGAGACTTGGCCCCTTCCTCTTTCTGTCCCACAAATGGAGTGAATTTATTATCCCCATAACCCATCTCGACACTCCGGGGATGGCCTGCCAGGCCTCGGTCCGCACGGTCCGCATGTGAATTAGCTCGGGTGACTGGCCGCACGGGGGCAGAACACGTACGAGTGATGGAAGAGGAAGTTTGCTCTCTTTTTGAAAATGTTTGTGTTTTATTATTTTTCCCGCTATCACAGCGGTCGGATGCTTGGGTGCATGAACGAGCCCGTTGTTTGCACAAAACACATTTCCCTCTGTACCCGGAGCTGAATGGG
>NW_015554074.1:1206154-1206380 GCF_001515605.1 Sinocyclocheilus anshuiensis
AATTTTTCCCAGGAACGAAATTCGCTGGCTGGGGAACAACGAGCTCTTGGCAAAATTGACCCTGAGTCCCAGGCATTCCAGGTAGCTGAGGAGGAGGGTCTTGTGTGATATTAATTCTGCGTCTGACTGGGCCAGAACGAGCCAGTCGTCGAGGTAATTGAGAATGCAGATTCCCATCTGTCTCAGAGGGGAGAGAGCCGCATCCATGCACTTCGTAAAAGTGCGT
>NW_015554074.1:1206475-1208889 GCF_001515605.1 Sinocyclocheilus anshuiensis
GCCAGGGACAGCCCGAAGGGAAGGACCGTGTATTGATAAGCCACTCGCTCGAAGGCGAATCTCAAGAATCGCCTGTGACTGGGGGCTATCTGGATGTGAAAATATGCATCCTTCAGGTCCAGAGAAAAGAACCAGTCTCCTGAGCGAATTCGAAGTTTGCTCTCTTTTTGAAAATGTTTGTGTTTAATTTTTTCCGCTATCGAAGCGGTTGAATGCTTGGGTGCACGAATGGACCCGTTGTTTGCACAAAACCCATTTCCCTCTGTATCCGGAGTTGAACGGGGTGTCAAGAGGTCTAAGAGAGGCTGCTTGAGGGGCGATCCAGCCGTAGCGAGATCTGACCCCGTCCTCTTCCTGTCTCGCAGATCAGGAGCGTTTGGCCGAGCGAGAGCGTCCCCGCGTCTGCTGCGCTTTAGCGAGCTGAACGGCAGGGGCGTCAGGTGCTGGTTTTGCGGGCTGCTGAGTCGGCACAGACTTAGGGCGAGCAGAGGCAGCAGCGGAGCTGGAGTGCTTAGGCAGGAAATGTCGCATAGGCTGGGACGATTTCTGTGCCTCCGTGAAGCGCTCAGCGAATCCTTCGACCGCCGGGCTGAAAAGACCTTTGGGAGAAACTGGAGCATCGAGGAAGGGGATCTTATATGCGTCCTTAATCTCTGTCAGCGTCAGCCACAAATGGCGCTCGAGCACCACAAGGCTGGCCATCGATCTCCCGATCGCCTGGGTGGTGGTCTTGGTGGTGCGCAGAGCCAGGTCGGTTGCGCTCCTCAGATCCCTGAGGGTCGCGGGGTCCAGGCCAGACTCATCAGAAGATGTGAGGATTTTGGCCTGGAAGACCTGGAGGACCGCCATTGAATGAAGCGCCGAAGCCGTCTGTCCAGCTGAAGTGTAGGCGCGTCCAGCGAGAGCTGAAGTGGTCCTACACGGCTTGGATGGGTGAGCAGCCTTTGCTCTCCAGCCGATGGCCGTGGGCATGCAGAGATGCGCAGCCACCGACTCATCTAGGGGAGGTGGCTTATCGTACCCTTTTTCTTCAGCGCCGTTGATGGAAGTGAGGGCGGATGAAGAAGCAGTACGGAGGCGGGCGGAGTAGGGAGCGTGCCACGATCTGGTGAGCTCGTCATGGACCTCCGGGAAAAACGGAGAGAAACGCTGACAAGGGGCCTGGCGGCGCCCCGGCAGGAACCACTCATCCAGACAGCTGCGAGAGGGTTCCTCTGGTGGAGATCACTCTAAACCCAGCTCTTCAACTGCTGGTGGCGCTGGGCGTGGACGATGGCGAGGGGGTGGGGTCATTTACTGAGCCCAACTTCTCCTCTGCATCCGATGCTGCCAATGACATGCTGTCATCAAGCAGCTCATCCTCACTTCCTCGGGACCTCACTCAGCCGTGCTGAGAGGTCCCGATTACAGCTGCGAAGGCGTGTCAACGGCGAGCGGCTTCGGATCAGCTTGAAGACGTAGAGTCGTCGCTGAAGGAGAAGAAATCTGAGAATCCTGTGGCGAACGCCCGCTTATATAGCCAGATGCCCCGCCCATTCTGACGGGCTTCGTCGCCATAGGCTCGTGAAGCTCCGCTGCCTAACCTTTGGTTCATTTTTAATAAACTTCACGAACCAATGGCCGTGCAGTTTCACTGCATGAATGAAAAGGCTTCAGTTCAGGAGAAAAAAGGCTTTTTTCCCATATGCGTCTAGCAAGACGCAGTACGAGTGTAGTATCAAAAGGGAACTGTAGATGTGTGCAAGGTTCGTTCCAAACCTCTATGACTTTATTTTTTCTGTGGAGCATAAAGGGTGGGTTTTTTGAAGAATATTTGGCCACCCTTTTCAGTATAATGAAGTGAATAAGTACTAGGGCTGCCAAGGTTCGAACAAGACAAAAAAAAATACATCATAAAAATTACTTAGATGACACTATATTCAAAGGACTGTGACAAACAGTTTAAAATTGTGAAGTTGTTAAAATCAAATTGTGAAAGAATAGTTCTTTTGCATCAAATTAACCAGTGAATCGATTAAGTCAGTTGTCGCAAAGCCAGTTTGAATTGAATCTGTTCTCCAGTTCAACTCACTGTGCCAGTGATCTTAACAGCCCATTGAAAGATTTTGAGTGAATATCGACTTAAATTTCAGTCTGTTTGTCCAACCAAGTATGACTAGAGAATACTTAAAGGGGTCATATGATGTTGCTAAAAAGAACATTATTTGGTGTAATAATGTGTTCATGCGGTTTAAGGTTTAAAAAAACACACACTCTAAAAAATGCTGGGTTAAATACAACCCAGTGCTGGGTAAAATAGGGACAAACCCAGCAATTGGGCTGTTTTGACCCAGCGGTTGGGTTACTACCCAGAAGTTTGGGTTAAACATTTAACCCAACCGCTGGGTCAAAACAGCCCAATTGCTGGGTTTGTC
>NW_015554074.1:1212777-1213034 GCF_001515605.1 Sinocyclocheilus anshuiensis
AAACATATAACAAAACCGCTGGGTCAAAACAGCCCAATTGCTGGGTTTGTCTCTATTTAACCCAGCACTGGTTTGTATTTAACCCAGTATTTTTTAGAATGCATTATTTTCCACATATTGTACATTATTGTTTCTCCTCTATGCCCTGTCTTTCTGAAATGCGTCGATTTTTACAAAGCTCATCGTTATGAAAAGCAAGGTGTGCTGTGATTGGCCAGCTATCCAGTGCGTTGTGATTGGCCGAATACCTCAAGCGT
>NW_015554074.1:1213082-1213357 GCF_001515605.1 Sinocyclocheilus anshuiensis
CAAACAAAGTAGTTTTGCTTTCACAACGAAACACAGCGTCACACACGGCGGGCTAGAGTGAGCGGCGGCCGGCAAGCTAGAGTGAGGAACGGCCGGCGGGCTTGAGTGAGCGGCGGTGGGTGGGCTTGAGTGAGGAACGGCCGGCGATCCACAGTGAAAAGTTGATGTATTTCCTCAGTGACCAGCACGGATCAGCTCTAGGCATGACTAAGCGGATATCGTCCTCTTTTGGAAGACCAAACAAAGTAGTTTCGCTTTCACAACGAAGCACACAG
>NW_015554074.1:1213484-1217900 GCF_001515605.1 Sinocyclocheilus anshuiensis
CGCTAAATTTAGATCTCGTTTCCAGAATCTCACATTTAAATTTCCGCTACTGAAAGAAAGAGAGATAGGCTGACAAATAAAAGTGTAGTCTGCACAAAATTGTATGTTATTTTATTCATCTTGTCAAGAGTCTTGAGATTGACTTTGACGTGAATTTATATGAATTATCTTAAGACACAAAATTCGTTTAATATTTTATGCAACACAGTAGGAAAAAAGTGTCAGAGAAAATAAAAATGTACAAAAATTGTATTTCTTATTTTTATTCATCTTGTCAGGATACAATTCGTTTAACATTGACAACACAATAGGGAAAAAGTGTCGCAGAGAGAAAAAAAAATTTAAATGTAGGTTGTACAAAAATAGCCTATTAGTTATTTTTATTCGACATTTTTCTGTTAACACAGTAGGAAAAGTGTTGCAGAGAAAAATAAATAAATACGACATCTGTCATTTAAAATTATAGGCTAAGCAAAATATAAACAAAACCGAGTTGAACGTCCTTCAAGGACAGCACATCCACACTTTGCTCCATCCTTATTCTGCTCTGTCACTCATCGACAACCTGCCTGTTCTGTCTGAGGGCCGTATATTTACCACAGGTACAGCCTGCTCTGAGCATCGTTATGCACATGCTGCGCACAGACCACGCAAATAAAACGCGTGACGTTTAAAGCATGCGTGCATGGAAACAAGCCTCAACACAATGAAATTAGCACATCACAACGGAAACAGAACACAACACTACAAAATTGGCACAACACAATGGAAACAAGCCACAACACAATGAAATTAGCACAACACAATGGAAGCCACAACACGATGAAATTAGCACATCACAACAGAAACAAAACACAACACTACAAAATTGGCACAACACAATGGAAACAAGCCACAACACAATGAAATTAGCACAACACAATGGAAACAAGCCTCAACACAATGAAATTAGCACAACACAACAGAAACAAAACACAACACTACAAAATTAGCGCAACACAATGGAAACAAGCCACAACACAATGAAATTAGCACAACACAACGGAAACAAAACACAACACTACAAAATTAGCACAACACAATGGAAACAAGCCACAACACAATGAAATTAGCACAACACAATGGAAACAAGCCTCAACACAATGAAATTAGCACAACACAACAGAAACAAAACACAACACTACAAAATTAGCGCAACACAATGGAAACAAGCCACAACACAATGAAATTAGCACAAAACAATGGAGCACAACACAATGGAAACAAGCCACAACACAAAGGAAACAAGACTCAACACAATGAAATTAGTACAACACAATGGAAACAAGACTCAACACTATGAAATTAGTACAACACAACGGAAACAAGCCTCAACACAATGAAATTAGTACAACACAACGGAAACAAGCAACAACACAGCGAAATTAGCACAGCTCAACGGAAACAAGCCACAACACAACACAAAATTAGTCCTATGCGTTGTGTTGTGGCAATTTCGTTGTGTTGTGGACTACTGGGCTGCCGTAGTTATAGTCCAATTTTATGATGTTTGTTAAGGACTAACTTAGATAAGTAAGAACTTGATCCAAGTGCAGATTATGATTTATTATTAAACAAAAGAAAATACAAAACAATACAGAGCAACTCCGAAATTTGGAAACTAAGGACAGAACACAAAGAAACGAGAAGTTGGAACACAAAGAACAAAAGTAAGTACCAATGCCAACAAGGTCAAGACCTGACCAAAAATATTGAAAACTCAGGTATAAATGCACAGAAAAATTGACTAACAAAAAGTTTATTTAAACATCCTTTTGTTTTCAGTGTATGAAAGAAAGTCATACAGGTTTGGAATGACATGAGGGTGAGTAACTGAAGACAGAATTTTAATTTGAGGGTAAATTATCCCTGGTCTGGACAGCCTGTCTTCAGCAAATTTTCAGATGCAGAGCAGGTAAAGATACTGGGTTGAAATGTGTATTTGCAGCTTGTTTTTACTGTATCTGTAAGCCTACATCAGTTATAAAACCAGTAAAAGTGCAATAGAAATACAGAAGTGTTTCTTCTAAGACTGCGTGAATGCATGTGTGTCCACTTTTTTAAACTTGATATCAGCTAGACTAAACATCTTTGTTTCTGCAGCTCAGGGGGCTTTGTTAGATTCTTGCCTTCATCAGTGCTCTCCATAATTTGGATCACAGGGGGTGAGACACCTTTCAGCCCAGTCACTTTGGAGCCTACATTAGAGTACTTTACTGAAATAGGGCACGACAACAGGCACCTGTTCAAGTCCTCTATAATCTTCGTCAGATTGACTCTTACCTCCCTCTCTCCTATACAATGCCATGAAGATGAGAGAGATCTAGAGGCGTTTTCCCCCCTTTCTATATCATTATCCAATAATTTCTCATGTGTCTGTGATCCTCCTGATGCAAACACATGCACTCTGCAGATGGAGAAATGATAGAGTTGGAGACACAGCTAAACTGCACTCAGATGAGAGGTGTCCTGTCCATTTGCAAGAAGTGCTTGGTCAAAATGCTTTTAATATGATTTAAAACAGTCATATTTGAGGAGCTGTGAGAAATTAGTCCTGACAGGCAGAGGTTCTGCTTGCAGTTCACAAGTAAACTCAGAAATTCAATGTATCTTGTTAGGTATAATGGCTGAAGATGCCTCCGTTAAGAACAATGTGCATTTACTTTGTAACATATTTAGATATATGTTCATCATGTGCAGGATGATAATGCATCAGCCAGTGTGTTTTTAAAGGCATAGTTCACCAAAAAATGAAAATTCTGTCATTAATTACTCACCTTCATTCATTTTCGGAACACAAAATGAGACATTATTGATGAAATCCGAGAGCTTTCTGACCCTGCATAGACACCAACGCAACTGACTCATTTAAGGCCCAGAAACCCCCGATGTCACATGGACTATTTTAATGATGTCTTTACTACCTTTGTGGGCTTTGAACGATTCAGTTGCATTGCTGTCTATGCAGGGTCAGAAAGCTCTCGGATTTCATCAAAAATAACTTAATTTGTGTTACAAAGATGAACAAACGTCTTGCGGGTATGGAGAGTCATGAGAGTGAGTAATTAATGACAGTATTTTCATCTTGGTTGCACTGTCTCTTTAAGGGACATAAATAGGATAATTTGCTAATTTAGTTGTCATAGCACAAAATGTAAATGTGACGAGAGGGGCGGGGCCGAGAGCCGTGGGAACGGAGCGAGGCCGGTGGAGTAAATGCTAATGCACGACACTTGCGCCACTCACCGGTCTCGAGTCCCACGGAGGAGCTCTGGAAGGATAAAAGGAGGAGTGACGACAGTGTTGGACGAGAGAGGACCAGGCCTGGACTTTATTTTGTGTTTTGGTTCTGTTTGTGCGCGACAGTCGTCCGCGAGGGGCTGTTGCGCTATTTTGTGTTTATTTTGTTATTAAAGTTTTGTTTGAACGTTCGCCGGTTCCCGCCTCCTTCTTCCCGACCTACAAACGTTGTTACAGTAAAATTAATAATATTAAAATTACCCACTACCGGGGTAAGATGTCCTCCTATCTGGGACAAGAATCCCCCGGGGTAAACTTTTATAGAATGTAGAATATCATTCTTATTAATATTTACATATTTTTATAGTGTAATTAATGTAAAATACTAAATCAATAATTCTATGCAAAATTGTTTTGACAATTTCATTGAATAACTAAATAATGACAGACAAGTAAAAGAGATTAATCTGAAAGGTAAAATAATTCTATGACTTATATACAAGCATATGAATATTTACATATATAATTGTCCATATTTATTTGTAGATATGTCTTAATAGCAACACTGTGGATTCAAATTGAATGACTTTACTTAATTAGCTGGTTTTAATGAAAAGCGAAAATGTCTGAAATGTACATCTAATTCATGGAATTACTGAAAAATTACAATAAGTATTAAACAAAAAAATAATAACACTAGTAACAACATGCCACTCAGGGCTTTCTGTGGTAATTCTGTGGGGGCATCCTACCTCCAAACTATATTTTAAGAATGTGCTGCTAAATTTATCAAGGTTTCACAGTTTGTTTCGGCCACACTTTGTTCTGTTACAGTATCAGGCAGCATGTGTGTCAGACTGTGAACATTATCTGCCTACCACAGTATCAGAGCACAATCCCATCAGTAGGCTGGTGTAAGGGCCTGTTTAAACAGCTGATGGGAAATAATCCTCTCAAATCCTGCCCTTTGCAATGTTTACGAGTGTGCGTTGTGTGTTTGTGTGTGCACGTGCCTGTAAATGTTGCTGTGTTTACCTACACCGGCCCCGTCGTTCTTTACCCCGGTTAAGTTACAGGTTTGATGGACTGATTTCACTTCTCCTTCTCCTTCCCCTCCCTACAACCCTCCACCCGTCC
>NW_015554074.1:1221285-1251904 GCF_001515605.1 Sinocyclocheilus anshuiensis
ATATTGGGGGGTGGCGAAAAGCAGGCAGATAAGCCCATTGTTTGGCCTGACAATGTCCTGATGATACGGCCAGAGAGGATCGCTAGCCTGCGCCTCCCCTTTCAGAGCTTGCCTGCCACCAGAGAGAACTCATTACTACAGAGCAACCAGGTTAATTAGCTCACAGAGAGAAGAGACAGAGAGAGTGAGCGAAGACAGACAAAAAGATGGAGAAAGAGAGCAAGAGACCTCAGGGTATCTTAAAGAAAAATAGCCTGACATCTGTATTTACTCCAGAATAAGTTTCTATAAACGGATTTCCTTCTGGCTGAAGGCTACTTACATGAATGTTCACCCGCTCCCTTACATGGGGGATTCTGGATCATAACTGTCTGCCTGTCATAGACTGTTAGCTTCCTAAATGTATTGGCCATGCATATTTAAGATATGTTTTACTTCCAAAGTTATGTCAGCAAATTTCATGAAACTGGTGTACTTTAAGAACAGATCAAAAGGGGGAGCTCTGCAACCCCACAACTCACAGCCCTAAGCAAAATAACCCGCAAGTAATAAGAGGTCATCCATGAGCAATTTATTTTATCACTGTTATATACTGATGATGGGCCCTGTCTTTTTATGTCTGAACATCTACAGCTTTATGTGTGTTCATCAGGTGTATTTGGGAACACCTATACTAGAGCTCCTGTAGCTCAATGACATTATCAAGGTCTGATTCATGCATACTGAAAGAATAAATGGCGTAAATGCACTTTAAGGTGCTTCGAATAATGTTATTTGGTCAGTGTCTGCAAGTTGAATAACTGTAGATGTGTGCAAGGTTCGTTCCAAACCTCTATGACTTTATTTCTTCTTCTGTGGAGCACAAAGGGTGGGTTTTTTGAGGAATATCCTGTCCACACTTTTCAGTATAATGAAGTGAATGAGTACTGGGGTGTTTTGTGCAATATTTATATGAAATGGTGAAGTGTTATAGACCACTTTTATGATGTGCCTGTTCTGAACCTTGAATGTTGCAGTCAACATTCTGTAACAAGGGTTAACTTATAGGTAAGGAAGAGCTTGATCCAAGTGCAGATTATGATTCATAAAACAAAAGAAAATACAAAACAATACAAAGCAACTCAGAAACTTGGAAACTAAGAACATAACATAAAAAATAGAGAAGTTGGAACACAAAGAAGAAAAATAAGCATCAGTGCCAACAATGGTCAAGACCTGACCAAGAGCATTGAAAACCCAGGTATAAATGCACAGGGAAATTTTTGACTAATAATTATTATAATTATTATAACTAATAATGGAATAATTGACTAACAAAAAGTTTATTTAAACATCCTTTTGTTTTCAGTGTATGAAAGAAAGTCATACAGGTTTGGAATGACATGAGGGTGAGTAACTGAAGACAGAATTTTAATTTGAGGGTAAATTATCCCTGGTCTGGACAGCCTGTCTTCAGCAAATTTTCAGATGCAGAGCAGGTAAAGATACTGGGTTGAAATGTGTATTTGCAGCTTGTTTTTACTGTATCTGTAAGCCTACATCAGTTATAAAACCAGTAAAAGTGCAATAGAAATACAGAAGTGTTTCTTCTAAGACTGCGTGAATGCATGTGTGTCCACTTTTTTAAACTTGATATCAGCTAGACTAAACATCTTTGTTTCTGCAGCTCAGGGGGCTTTGTTAGATTCTTGCCTTCATCAGTGCTCTCCATAATTTGGATCACAGGGGGTGAGACACCTTTCAGCCCAGTCACTTTGGAGCCTACATTAGAGTACTTTACTGAAATAGGGCACGACAACAGGCACCTGTTCAAGTCCTCTATAATCTTCGTCAGATTGACTCTTACCTCCCTCTCTCCTATACAATGCCATGAAGATGAGAGAGATCTAGAGGCGTTTTCCCCCCTTTCTATATCATTATCCAATAATTTCTCATGTGTCTGTGATCCTCCTGATGCAAACACATGCACTCTGCAGATGGAGAAATGATAGAGTTGGAGACACAGCTAAACTGCACTCAGATGAGAGGTGTCCTGTCCATTTGCAAGAAGTGCTTGGTCAAAATGCTTTTAATATGATTTAAAACAGTCATATTTGAGGAGCTGTGAGAAATTAGTCCTGACAGGCAGAGGTTCTGCTTGCAGTTCACAAGTAAACTCAGAAATTCAATGTATCTTGTTAGGTATAATGGCTGAAGATGCCTCCGTTAAGAACAATGTGCATTTACTTTGTAACATATTTAGATATATGTTCATCATGTGCAGGATGATAATGCATCAGCCAGTGTGTTTTTAAAGGCATAGTTCACCAAAAAATGAAAATTCTGTCATTAATTACTCACCTTCATTCATTTTCGGAACACAAAATGAGACATTATTGATGAAATCCGAGAGCTTTCTGACCCTGCATAGACACCAACGCAACTGACTCATTTAAGGCCCAGAAACCCCCGATGTCACATGGACTATTTTAATGATGTCTTTACTACCTTTGTGGGCTTTGAACGATTCAGTTGCATTGCTGTCTATGCAGGGTCAGAAAGCTCTCGGATTTCATCAAAAATAACTTAATTTGTGTTACAAAGATGAACAAACGTCTTGCGGGTATGGAGAGTCATGAGAGTGAGTAATTAATGACAGTATTTTCATCTTGGTTGCACTGTCTCTTTAAGGGACATAAATAGGATAATTTGCTAATTTAGTTGTCATAGCACAAAATGTAAATGTGACGAGAGGGGCGGGGCCGAGAGCCGTGGGAACGGAGCGAGGCCGGTGGAGTAAATGCTAATGCACGACACTTGCGCCACTCACCGGTCTCGAGTCCCACGGAGGAGCTCTGGAAGGATAAAAGGAGGAGTGACGACAGTGTTGGACGAGAGAGGACCAGGCCTGGACTTTATTTTGTGTTTTGGTTCTGTTTGTGCGCGACAGTCGTCCGCGAGGGGCTGTTGCGCTATTTTGTGTTTATTTTGTTATTAAAGTTTTGTTTGAACGTTCGCCGGTTCCCGCCTCCTTCTTCCCGACCTACAAACGTTGTTACAGTAAAATTAATAATATTAAAATTACCCACTACCGGGGTAAGATGTCCTCCTATCTGGGACAAGAATCCCCCGGGGTAAACTTTTATAGAATGTAGAATATCATTCTTATTAATATTTACATATTTTTATAGTGTAATTAATGTAAAATACTAAATCAATAATTCTATGCAAAATTGTTTTGACAATTTCATTGAATAACTAAATAATGACAGACAAGTAAAAGAGATTAATCTGAAAGGTAAAATAATTCTATGACTTATATACAAGCATATGAATATTTACATATATAATTGTCCATATTTATTTGTAGATATGTCTTAATAGCAACACTGTGGATTCAAATTGAATGACTTTACTTAATTAGCTGGTTTTAATGAAAAGCGAAAATGTCTGAAATGTACATCTAATTCATGGAATTACTGAAAAATTACAATAAGTATTAAACAAAAAAATAATAACACTAGTAACAACATGCCACTCAGGGCTTTCTGTGGTAATTCTGTGGGGGCATCCTACCTCCAAACTATATTTTAAGAATGTGCTGCTAAATTTATCAAGGTTTCACAGTTTGTTTCGGCCACACTTTGTTCTGTTACAGTATCAGGCAGCATGTGTGTCAGACTGTGAACATTATCTGCCTACCACAGTATCAGAGCACAATCCCATCAGTAGGCTGGTGTAAGGGCCTGTTTAAACAGCTGATGGGAAATAATCCTCTCAAATCCTGCCCTTTGCAATGTTTACGAGTGTGCGTTGTGTGTTTGTGTGTGCACGTGCCTGTAAATGTTGCTGTGTTTACCTACACCGGCCCCGTCGTTCTTTACCCCGGTTAAGTTACAGGTTTGATGGACTGATTTCACTTCTCCTTCTCCTTCCCCTCCCTACAACCCTCCACCCGCAACACACTAACCGTACTATAAATTACTATGTTACTGTGCAGTTCTCCCACCGTGACCACAGAACGGGCGAGATGTTACTGCAAGGAATATCATGCAGTGCTACAGCTGATAATGTGCACTTTAACACTCCCAGGGTCACCAAATAACCCTGGCAGTCCATAGCATACTCTTAAAAATACAAGTTTTTTATTTTCATTGATGGTTTCATGAAGAACATTAATGGAACATTTCTATTGCACAAAATGTTCTTTATACTGTAAAATGTTCTTCACACTAAGGTTCTATTAAGAACTGTTCACTGAAAGGTTCTTTTGAGAATCAGAAATGGTGCTTCTATGAAACCCCACTTTTGGAACCTTTATTTTTAAGAGTGTAGCACAATCCTATGAGTGCTATATGTAATTATTCCACTTGTTTTAATGTGAGGTAAGTCCACTCGTAAAGAGAGATCAAGGCGGCCTGACTCCGGCAGATACTCGCTAGAACAGCAGGATAAGATGGATAAGATGTTGGGGAGGTGATGGAGATGGTGAAATCGGTCTGTGTCTGTGGCTTCCGCCTTTGTGCGCTCTGTCGTGAAACTTCAACATACACTTTGGTTGTGGGCAGCTGGAACGTTTCCTGCGTCACAGCAGGAAGTCTGGAAACAGAGGAGTTATCAAAAGTGCTCTGTTGTTTTGGTGTCGTTCCTGAGGATGTGCTGAAAAAATCCTTAGCAAGTATTCATCTTGTCGCTTTTTGTTTCAGAGTTGTGGTGCATCGAGATTCAAAGGAACATGAAAAATGGGAGTGATTCTTCTTGAAAGTGATTTTTTAAGACCTGCAATCAGATCATAATACTCGTAGTCACCCTTAGATTTGATGCGATTCAGATTCTAGTCCACTAAATAGTACCTTGCAAATAAAAGTAAAGAAAGGTTTATTTTTAGCATTTGATAATACAGTTTATCTTTCCTCCAGCATTGAGGGCTGTTTGAATGAAAGACAACAGAAACAGAGTTCAGCTCAAGAAAGAGGTCAAGAACAGCTATTTTCTGTCTGTTCACAACATCTCTTTGTTCTTGAACAGATTAACCTTCCGCTGCACATTAAATATGGAGGAAAGTAAAATTATACAGTGAGAAAAGTGAAATTTTTTTAGGTGATTATCGTAATATTTTTGGAGTGCCACCATTTAAAATTTTTTTTTTTTTTAGAAATGAATCAAGACTGTTGTTGTCCTATAAAGATAATTTTAGAGAATTAAAAAATGGGGGATACAATAACAGTTTCAGGCTGTTGCAGAACTTTTAATTGTTTAACGCAATTAAACCCTGATATGATGCTCAATTGCTGTTTTCAGCTTAGTGAGCTTGAGTTTGTCTGATGTTTTTAGGTTAGAGCTGAAATCTATACAGTAATCATGACCTGGGGCTTGAATTCCCACACCAGCTGTAATGCCATCTTACCAATAAGTGAACAGCAGAAAATCTGTTTTTGTTTCCAGATGATCTATATCTTAGATGCAGCAACGGGAGAAGATTATGAGGAGAACACAACATGGCACATGAAAAAAGAATTTAAATTTTTACTGCAGTTCAGGGGAAAAAATGCCTTTGATTTGGTATTTTGAAGTTGGCATTACACTAATTCTGAGCATGCAAAGAGTTTAATAAACATGCATTATTTATAAAGTTTTTTTTAATTATTAAGAAAAGCATCTCATAATTTAAAAAGTATATAACATTATATCATTATATAATTAAAAATCTGTTTTATAAACGTTTAAGGTGTGATAGTCATGTGTTTCAGTAATTGTATCTAACGAATTTATTTCACTCCTTGGGAGACTGTTGCTGATTTTGACATTTTAAAAATTGTAGGCTATTATAGGCCTAGTTCCAATGCATGTAAGGAAAATAGTAATAAAAAATAAACCTTGTTTTAGGTCCACTTCAGTGTATTTAAATTGTTTTGCTTTCCGATAATTATTTGTAATATGTCTT
Source organism: Sinocyclocheilus anshuiensis (assembly GCF_001515605.1). Lineage (NCBI taxonomy): Eukaryota > Metazoa > Chordata > Actinopteri > Cypriniformes > Cyprinidae > Sinocyclocheilus > Sinocyclocheilus anshuiensis. Next base: position 1,227,209 of record NW_015554074.1, read on the forward strand.
CTGAATCAGATCAAAGGGAACAAGTGTTTTGAGTTTGAACATGTAATTTTTTTTATTATTATTAATGCCCTATTTATTCCTCTCTCCTAAATCTGTTAAATTGTACCCAATAATTTGTGTGAAATGGGCTAATGATTTAAATATCTCAGAGAAATGAAAGGTGCATCGGTAGTCGCCTCGCTCTCATGAGTGAGCACCTGGTAAAAGTGATCGCGAGTTTGCGGTAATGACAGGCGCACGCGCCGCGCGGATGAGCTCGCGCTTGCGGCGGGACGCTGGTGATGGAGCGGCGGCTGCTGCTGACACTGGAAGATTAGCGGTGAGCAGCACTTTCAGTGCACGCCGGTAATTTGGGTAATTTTATTTCAGGGTTTGTCTATCCTGAAATTACGGCGCCAGTGTCTTTGTGTGCGCAGTAATTTCCCTGTTTCCCTCGCCGTGATTGAAGTGAAATGGAGGCTACCGGCGCCCGTGTTTTCTCTCAGAGAATAGCTGCTGCCTCTCACAGTTTCCCCCCTTTCCTCTTCTGCCTCTCCACCTTAATTCATTCACCTCTCATCTCTTTTCAAGTGAGAAATAGAGAGCGAGTGCAAGTGTGTTACTTCGGAGGAAACCGAGACAGAAACTGAACGCGAGAAAACCAAACCCCTCTGCGTTCCCTTTAAAATAACAGGCTATTTTTTATATTTCTGTCGAATAATCTCATAATTTATCATCTAATTGGTTATTTCTAAAATAGTTTTAGCCATTGTGGCTAGGTTCGAGCTGAATCGGTATTTTGTAATTTAGCAAAATTTTGCATCAACATAATGGCAGTTTGAAGGCCGTTGGCTTTTAACTTCATTGGGTGCTTTTTGGAGAACAGATAGCCTGGCGGTCTATGAAACAAGACTTTGTAAAGCCATTATTGAAATACAGCTATTACAAGAAACTCACAATCAATTAGCATTGCTAAATGTTTTGCAGAAGACAAACAATTTTAGGTGTTTTTTAGGGCATGGCTAAAATATCACGTCAAACGTTCCTTAGCCAATTTTAACATTTTTAAACTATAGAAAATGTAGTTTGAGCATTGTGTCACATGCTGTAGTAACTGAAAAAAAAAACCTGTCCCCAGATCATACAACTGATTATAAAATAAATAATTAAACTAGCAAATTATATAATTTAATTACAGAAATTTACCTTGAATGTGTATATCAAAAATGTTTCTCTTTGCAGTATTTTTTCTAATGCTGTCTACTGGAACGTGATACATTTTTCTATACTGACTTTTTTTTATTTAAAGCCTGAACCTGACATTAATGTTTCTAATGTAGTGCATTAACTATTGTACTTTTAATCTGTTTTTGACAGCAAGGTACGGTGTGTACTTTTCTTTTTTCTTTAGATTTGTGCAAACTGATTTAGTGTCATTGTCTAATCTAATTAAACATCACATGCCCGGCGGCTGTATACTGTGAATTTTGCAATGTTGTGAAGTCTGGGACCATGAATAGGGAAAGCATATGGCAGGTTCTCCTGTAACAAATAATGGCCTACATTTTGTCCTGATTGTGGCCAAACTGTTAAAGCCTGTTCAGGATTTGAAAAGAGGTCTGTGACAAAATGCTCTGTTCTTTACCATGGAGACCCGGGTAGCACACTCTCCGTTTCTCTGGTAACCGAGGCCTTTCTCCGTAGCGACGGCAGTTGAGCTCCCAGGGAGAGACAAAGGAGCGACCAGCACTGGTAATTTCTTATCTGGAAAAAACCCCATTAGTGCCTGAGTTTAACTGGAGCCCACTCAAATGTAAGGAGAAATTATTGGCATGCAGCCCTGCTGATGGGTAGGCGGAGGGATGGAGGGGCTTGTTAGGCCTCTGTGTGTGTGTATGGGTTGGGGTGGCCTCTTGTCCCCTCCTTAGTTATATCAAAAACACACACACATGCAAGTTGCTACTCTATCACAAACATGCTGTACAGAGAGCTTTAAAAATGTTTGCACTCATTTTATTCTGTGCTGTATGAGAAGGATAATTTGTTGCATCTGTCAGATAAACAGAACTAAATAAGATTAATGTACAACCCTTTTCAGATGTAGGTATAGATGTAGATGTAAATTACTTTGTGTGTTTCAACTGTGAGGTTTTAAAATTCAGATTTTGTTCTTAATTTCTAAAGATTCACTTGTGTGTTTTTTTCCTTAGTAATTATCTATATGATGAAGGAACGAAGTTTAAATTATTTGTGAACAATTTTCAACAGGCTTCCCTTAAAGCTGTGATTAAATAAGAAGAGAGAATCAGAAAAGAGGAATGGAGTCACGTGACCATAGTAAAGAGTGATATTAACTTCTCTCCATATCCCCCCAGAAATCCAGTGACCACAGCCCATGAAATGAAATGGCACAGCCCTCCCCTCTCTCCCGTCGATGTGACATTTGACAGAATCGTTTGGAGAATATCTCTTTCTCATTTCGTCTGCCATTCTCGCGTCTTTTTCCTCTACCTCTCTCTTCATCCATCTTGCAGAATACACATATTCAGAGGCAGAGTTGTACAAACAGAGCATTTAGGATCAAGTAGCCATTAGTTGCTTTGAAAGGATAGATGGGAGGCAGGCCTGGGTGGCCAGAAAACATTTTCACTCTCTTGTTATTTTACTCTCAGACTTAATAGAGCTTTCTGGAGAGAGCAAAATCTTTTCTGTATGTCAAGAATGCTCACTTGAATTCCTCACTGTTTTGAAATATAACACTGTGTATAAAGCTTGCTTGGTTATAGAGGAGTAAATATAATATGTAATGTAATATTTATTTAGATAAAATAGCTTGGGATGATAAACACTCCATGAGACTGCATTAAAATCGACTCTGTGTATTTACTGTAGGTAGCTGACATGCAGAATTGTGTCTATGGACCTTTTTGATTGACGTAAAGATTTCAGGTTCAGTTCATATGGATATGTAAGGGAAACTGTGCATTTTAGTTGCTGTAACTGCTCTCAAGATATGTGACCCTGGACCACAAAACCAGTCTTAAGTCGCTTGAGTATATTTTTAGCAATAGCCAAAAAAACATTGTATGGGTCAAAATTATTAATTTTTCTTTTATGCCAAAAATCATTAGGATATAAAGTAAAGATCATGTTCCATGAAGATATTTTGTAAATTTCCTATCGTAAATATATCAAAACTTAATTTTTGATTAGTAATATGCATTGCTAAGAACTTAATTTGGACAACTTTAAAGGCGATTTTCTCAGTATTTAGATTTTTTACACCCTCAGATTCCAGATTTTCAAATGGTCGTATCTCGGCCAAATATTGTCCTATCATAACAAACCATATATCAATGGAAAGCTTATTTATTCTAAAAAAAAAAGACTGGTTTTGTGGTCCAGGCCTCACATATTAGTTCACACCATTATTTCTATTATTTGTCCAGAACTGCTAGTTATCGTTTGGGTCAGTGCAGCATTACTGAAAATCTTGTACATCATGTTTTATGCCTTGTACACTTTTCTAATTTAAAAATTCTGCTGATTTACATTTATTAATTTTAGCATTTTGTCAGCAAAATAATGCTATTTTGCTGGCTGACATAGATGAGTTTTTATTGAAATAGCAAAATTGATGGGATCGTTTGGAAAGCAGTAGTATGCCATAATTTCCCAGTAGAAGTGTGTTTATGAAAATATCAAGTTACATTATAGTTGTATGTAGATATTATAGCTCGTTGCATATTTTCTCTTTAAGAAAAAAAAATAAAAATTGATCATTCTTTTGTGGTGGAGCCACTGAAAATGAGATGGAGTATAGCATTTGACATTGTATAAAATTTTTCTGATGTGTAAAGTGATATGCACTGTGAAACATGTTTTATTTTATTTATGCAGTATATATAGCAGTTATTGCTGGAGGTAATAGCTAAATGGCGCTGAAAGCATCATACCCCTCTTCTCCTCCCTCCCTATTACCTCCACCTCCTCATTGCCACCCCCAAATTTCCCAAAGTGTATCATTGCCCAGTCTTATCAAAGTCTCACAACCCCTCTCATTAATATGTAGTCCAGACTGCTGACTCCAATGCATCATTGTCTAGCTGTAGAAGGCGGGCTAATCACTCAGCTCCTATCAGCAGGCGGACAGAAGGCAAGCAATCATGTCTGTCAGCCAGCAGGGAATCATGGGAGATCAGGAGAGGTTAAACAAGGCTGACAGGCGTGATAATGACGACTCGGTTATAAATTAAGATGTGACGACGATAAAGAGGAGAACCGGCCAGAAAAGAAAAAGAACAACCTTGCGCCATCTCCAAACCCAAGAGCTCTGTTTTGCTTCGTTTGTATGAGTTTGTTGCACCATCATCATTTTTGGTGGGGTACTGAATGAGGCCGTCCTGAATCAGGACAGACATCTGATGATATGTCCAGCAAGTTTGCGTTATCTGACAGGAGTCTCCGGTCTGACAAGAGACGGAATTGGAATTAGCGAAGGAAGGCGGAGAAGGAGGCAGAGGGGTTAAGGAAAGAAAGGGCGCAGTAATATGCTGTAATGAGTCAGGGACCATTTTGATTGCCAGTAGTCCAGTCAAGCCGCTATCTTCCTCTTAGATATAGAGGCAGGCAGCTGCGACTTCCTCTTCCCTATGGAGGAGATGGACTCTTATCTGATGGGAAGTTTTTCCAGTATATCTGTGTAATTCCAGATAAAGCGGATACAGAACTGACATTTTCCTTCTGTAGCGTAAGAGATTAGCATTGCAGGACCTTTAGTGAAAGCTGACAGGGAATTAGGAAAAGCCGGGGAAAAGTAATCCATCCTTTATTTTCTTTTGTTGTGTGATAGTCTGTTTGATCATAGCTGTGAGTACATGTGCGCTATATGAGATGCCTCTCTGTAATTGATAAGCTTTCTGAGGTTGAGCGGATTTTGCTTCGAGGATGATTACATCACTCAGAGCGCTGTAGCTCTGTTCTCTCGTTCTCTTATGAAATCTCCATTGTGTTTGTGTCTCCGTTTGTCTTAGCGCATCCCTTTATTTGTGCGTCAGAGGTTATTCCCATTTCCTGTACTTCAAACTCTGTCTCAGCTGGGGTCAAAGGTTAAAGGGACAGGCTGTGTTTCACGCCCCTCTCATCCTCCATTTGACAGTAAGTACTCTCAGCTCGCTCTTCTGCACCACCACACCTCTCTCTCTCACACACTACAACTGACACGAGCACTCGACCACTCAAATGCACACACAAACAAACACACATAGTTTGACCTATTGAAGGGGCCTTCTCGGGCTGAAATCAAAATAATTTGGCAGTTTTCATTCATTCCCCCTTTTCTCTTCAATATTTTCTTCTCTATTTTTCACATCAGTGTTGCATGAAGTCTTTTTTCTCCTCAGTGAAAGTTAGCTGCTGTTTGAGCAGATTACAAGAAAAGAATAATCTCTGGAATGCATTTTTTTTGACCAGAGAGGGAAAAGAAAAGGAATCTCAGAAAATGAAAATTAGTCAAACTCAATGTCCCCCTTCTAGTTATTGGATTAATGATTTTTTGATTCTATTATATCAACTGTGAGTGAGAGAGAAAGAGGGATGGATGGATGGATGGATGGAGAGAGAGAGAGAGTGCTTATGGAGGCAGAGATATGCTGCTGTCGTTACTTTTTAAATTCCTGGTTAAGGCGGCAAATGTGGTCAAGATACTTAATTGCGCTGTTATGGAGGGAAAAACTGCATAATGTTAAAAACATCTAGATTCAGAAGGAAATTAGACATGGAAAGAGCCCAGAAGCCTCCCACAATATCAGCTTTCCATTCTTTAAAGGAAACGGCAAGAGCACTCAATAAATAAATCATACAGTATATACGCATATTTAAATTCATTGTGTACCGACTCCTCCATCGATCTTATTCCTGTTAGTGTACAAATTTTATAGTGTACAAATATTTTTAGATTTTTCTTCATATATGAGATACAAGAGACATAGAAATGCGTTTGGCTTGCAATGTGGAACAAGAGCCTCTCATCTATTGACAATCACTAAAGGGTAAGGACAGTACAAGGCTTTAGGGTTAGGGTAGATAAAGACAAGGTCGTCTTTATCTTGAAATTTGAAAGATTTTAGAAACAATGCTTATTTACCCTGAAATTGCGTAGACTAATTTGAATCTATTTTTTTTTATCTGGTGTGCCTGTTCATTATGGATTTATATAATAACCATCAGTGCAGCACCAAAACGCTGACTTTTATATTATACTTGACAAAGTGCATGAGAATATATTAAATGGCATGGCTTCACATGTAATTAATTTGTGTGAATGCACAGTTTATTTAAAATAACATTTATCTTAATTATAAATGTTTTGGAAAAATTTGTCATGAAGTAAATTTATGAATTAAAACCATATTAAGTCAATAGAGTAATAGTACTCTCACAACCTTTTTGTTCAGACAGTGAAATTAATTAGCAGTTTTAGAAACTCCAAATGTCTTTTCTGGTTCACTGAGCCGATCAGCCCAGGCCTTGCTTAATGGAAGAGTTATCTATGAACTGGAATGTCAACTAAGCATCTTCATTGCAGTAATGATTTTAGCACAAAAGAGGTTATTAATTTAATATAATTGAGTGCATAGCTAAAGTATTAACTAAGAAGTTTATATTGGTATATAAAGCTGCATGTTTCAGATCTTTCAACAATGTGAAGTTGATTTCTCCTGCCAGGCAAATCTGCCCCTACTTTTGGGTAACGATTACTGACACTGAGTTAGCGAATGACGCTTACGCCATTTTTGTAAGCATTAGCAGAGCCTACATCTTAAAACCAATTTGGGATGAGATGTAAAGATGTGATGTGGCAGCCAGGTCAGGGTTCCATAGCTACTGTAGATTTTGATTTAGAAGTAAAGACATTTTATAGGTAGCACTTTTTAAGTAACAGGTGACTGTTTAGGTTTTAATAGCAGTTCCTCACCCCCGTTTGAAGACAATAAAGCAGGGAGGACAAATGTGTGATTTTGATTGAGGTTTAACTCAGATCCAGTAGCCTCTAGCTAAGGTGAAGCCCACCAGGCATATTGGAGGGTGGAATTTGAATACTAAATAAGCACATTTTGTTATTATAAATCTCAAGAGGTTTCTTCAGAAAATGCATATAATTTCGCAAATGTCTCAGGCAGATTCATAACCCAACGTCACATCTCTGGTTTGAAAACTAAATTGTTTTGGAGACAGGTAAATGATCTCCTTGGAAAATGGAGGAGGTTTGTGTTAATGCAAAAGCCTTAAAAGGTGGAGATTGGGAAAGGGTCATTGAAAGTGGGATTTTGTAATTGTCAGCAATAGTTGAGGATCTCATTGATCTGAGTGTAGCATTGGCAGATTTGCATACTGTACATTTATTTACTCTATTTTGAAAGCATCTTCTACATGTCTGAGCACAATATAAATATACAGTTAGCTTTACAAAGCCTATTCCTAAACATTGACCAATGGACCTTTTTCACATTTCTGGGTTTCTCAGCAGCGGAAGTCGTCATAGTTGGGTTAACTTGAAGAGCAGTGAATGGGAGAGTACCACAGATATATTCTTTGCATTCCCATTTGCTCAAATAGCAAAAGAAAAACTCCACGATAGTGTTTTCACGACTTTCAATAAAAGGAAAAAAATTGAGAGATACTGATAACGGCAGTCAGAAGAGAGAACGTTGTCAAATTTACCATCACTCCCATAGACGCTGCATTACCATTTTTTAGCCACAAAGAATAGTGTTATAAATGTACATACATAAAAAAAAAAAAATACAAATATGAAAAACTTTTGAGGATTTACGATGCTGATGACCGTTAAACGCGTCATCAGTCTTGTGAAAAGGGTTGATACATTCAGCTGATACTAACTTCCCACCTGCTCCTTATTATCAAAATTTACCTCTTCTGAAACCTTTTAATTGAATATCAATACACCCTCAACCTGTTGCCAGAATCATATTAGACACAGAAACATTTGAAAGATACTAAACTTGTTCACACCGCAAAACTTGTGCTGGAACTTGTGTCATGCAATGTTATTACCAAACGCCCACTCTCAACAAATGACATTTTCCAATACTTTCCAGAGCGTAGCTTCAGACAGTCAATCTGATATGTCCTTAAAGGATGAAAGCAGTGAGAGTACAGATGAATCGGGTTAATTAAGTCTCATGCTATCTCTGAGCACAGTACAGTTAACCCTTGTGGCGATATTGATGAGCAAAGTCTATTATTGACTATTGACTGGATGTTATTCCAATCAGGAGGTAATTACGACCCTAAATCCTGGGTGGGGGGATGAATGATCTGGGTTTCAATGCATCAAACATCACTGTCTGCGCTGGTTTAAGTCTAAGCAGTAGTAGTGACAGATGCCCTATCCGCTCTAAGACTCCCGTAATCAAATTGATTGTTTCGTTTACATACGGCGAAACAACAAGAGGCAAAGGTGAATGTATCCAGATCCAGTGAACAGACAGAATAAGCTGTCAGACCTAATCCTATAAACCTGGTCTCTAGACGCAGTGTATCAGAGCCAGCACCTGGGGAACGGGGCAATAGACAACCAGTCAATAAGTACGCTTGAGGTTAATCACAATTTGGATGCATGAGAAGCTCTCGAGGAGTAAAAAGCACAGCAATACATAGATAACATTTATATTTACTTCTTCAAATACTGTCAATGAAACACTAGAAGAAGAACATAACACAGTAAATATACCCAGAACACTTTCCTGTTACCTTATGCGCATTTTGTGTTCTAATGTGTTTTGTGGTTTGTGCAGAAAGAGGTAGATGTCGAACAGCTGCTAGAAAATGTAAACGATGAAAAGATCGAAAATGGTGTAATGGATTGAATATGGTACATACAGTATGTTCATGTGAGGGAGGGAGGGAGGGTGAAAGAGGGAATGAGGAGGGGTGCAAATTTGAAAGAGGTCTGACAGAGGCGCCCCATCAGCAGCCCCAGGTGTCAGTTGGTGAAAAGGCGAAGATTCAAATTAGAAAAATTAATAACAGTGTGCTAGATGGGGAAGGAAAAAAACACATATTTTGGAATACAGCTGTGACAAGACCAGAGGAATTAGTCCAATTTAAAGTGGTAATTGCTCTGCTAATTCCTCTGCTAATTTCTTCTTCAATTTAACTAAGGAAGATAGCATAAAAGCTGGAGACTCGAGTTTAACCCTTTCAGAGGACCTCTCTCTCTCTCTCTCTCTCAAATTCCTGGTTTGTGTAAATCCTTAAAATCTATTTTCTGATCCATAATCTCTTCATTATTATTCTTCCTTGTCCTCCTTTTAACCCTCATGTTGCTTGTTAAATCTGAAACAAATTTAAGATTTAAAAAAGCAGTGTGCAATAATGTGATGATAAAACCCACAACACAGAGAGAACAAACATGCAATGCAAAAAACGTTTCTGTCTATGAGGGACAACAATCTTTTTGTTATCCTTCAACTCTCAATATTTCTTTTCTGGGTTGAATATCCTTATAATTCGTTGCTGGAACAGTATAATCTTGATTTTTGTAAAATATGTAAAGGCGTGTAGGTTTTAAATGCATTTTCCCCATGACCTTTTGACATTGTACTGGATTTTCCATTTTTGGTGGTAATTGATATATTTTTTTATATTATTATTATTATTCATTCCCGAAACCTGACATCTGAAATGTGGCTATTTGTTAGTATTTTTAATTAGCTTTCTTTGGTAGAAAAACCTCACCTTTTGCTTTTATTCAGAACTCTAAACCTAGACGTAGTTTATGGTTTGTTGTGAAGTTTTCATCCTGTGACTGATGACTTTCTGATTGGTCTTGGAAAAATAGACTTATTGGTCTGAAAGGCTGATATGTATTGAATTTGTTTCTCATCAAGTGCTTGTGTTGCCAGCATTTGACAAGGAAACAATAGGTAATGGCTTGTCTTTGAGGAAACTCTAAATTTGATTAAGGGTAAGCATTGTCAGTTTGATTTCACATTTATCTTCACTTTTTTTCTGACAAAATCGTCCAAGGATTACATTTTAAAGACTATATATTTGATAGCTGAATGATAAAAACCATTAATGATTGCAAATGTTTTGTGTACATCTAAGTATCTAAATGACAGAATAAAACAAATATAGCCCTTTCTTTTATATGTCAGTCTCACTGCTGTCAGAGATTTAGATAAGTGTTTGCAAGACCGGGGGAAATGACTCTTGACATGGTTCTGTGTGAGTTCAGTCAGTCACTTTAATTCCCATTTGTCTTGGTTAGTTTCACAGTTGTCATCTGTTTTGCTGCTGCCCGGCGGTCTCACTGTAACCTTTAACCTCAATGCATTCTAACTAAATCACATTAGCAGCCCCAGTGTTCTTTAGCTTCCCTTTGAACCAGCCGAGTAAGACATCTGTCCTGTTGTGTTCTAGCTCTACACCCTCACTTGTTTCCTCATGCTCCCTGTCTTATCTGATTTTATGCTTATTAGGTGTCAGCACAAAGGGCTGGGAGCTAACGGCCAAAGTTCCGTCTGAAAAAGCGGCGAGCGAAGTAAGATTTCGGTTGTCGCATTTCAAATGAGAGCGATTTGTTCATCCCCATCAGCGTGACACGGCCTTTCTCTTCGAATTTATCAGTTACAAATGTCAGCGAGGAAACAACGGTCCTGATTCCTGCATGGCTAATTGTTGGGCCTTAATTAGCCTTGCAGAACAAGGTGTGCAGCTCGCTGAAGAGCTATAACGTCCTCAAACATCTCACATTTTTGTCACATTGTGTTCCTGTCTTAAATCAAGGTCGTTGAGGACCTATTCAGAGCCCTCATGCTCATAGTTCCATTAATGGTATGGTTTATTTACAATTTTTTAGTGTGTGTACTATTTACATATAGGATCAAGTGCTCACCTCAATCAGCGGGGTGATTTACAAGCACCGTCTTCAGTGCAATAGAAATAGGTCTCTATTTTATGTGGCCACAATCAGAAATGACCACTTTTATTAATTTAACTCCATTCCATATTATGTCAGACCTCCTTTCTGTGGCTGCAGTAAAATTCCTGTGTGTTTTGAGAAAGAAAGCCTTATCATCTTGCACTCTCCAAAGTAATTTACAAATAAAACCGCTTTGAGACTGCATTTCATTTAAGTTTCATTTGGTTGTAAGTATATACTAATAGACTGCAAAATGTAGTTACCTTTTCATGTCGCCGCAGAGCAGTTGTCAGCTGGAAAAATAACAGACGATAGTCGACGCACACACAGTTGTGCGCAAATGCATGCTCTCTGCTCTTCTGCATAGCTGGATGGCAGCTCTATTTGGTGTGGCCTGTGGTGCATGGCAATTTTGTACTGCGTTACAGTCAATACTGATGTCTCCATCTGAAATAAACATTGTCATTATCGGTATTCACAATGGATTAAATTACCTCAAGCTTCTCTATGGCAGAGCTCAGCACAGCATCTTATTGTGTAGGTAACAATGGCTGAGAGATGTGCGCGCCCAGCGTTTATCACTCCACTGCTGACCTGTAGAATAACTCTGGGTCTCCATTCTAACGTATGGCAGAGTTCGTGCTGCTGCGTGATTGTGTGCTTGCCGTAAGCAAGTTTGCTCCTCAGGCATTGAGAAGACAAAAGAGCTGCTCATGTACTTTCTTGTAGATCGATAATACGCAGACGTACGCCATATGTTGGCGTTCGCGAGCTGACGCGGGCCTCGCTTGTCCGAGCACATGTCTATGTATTTTAGTAGATTGTGAGAGCATAATTCCTCACTTTGGACTCTGGAGAGACCTGTGGTAGCGGACTGAAGCTGTGGCATTCTCAGCCTATCCGAGATATATTCCCGTGCACAATGGTGCAGTGGTACATATTCCACTCAGGGCCGGGGCACCGAACTCATTATGGGGTCACGGCGTCATATAATGGAAGTTTAGTCAAGGCCACATGACTGAGAGAGTGTGTGGGTTGAAACCGTCAACCTGAGGACACGCACAGACGCAGCCTTCCACAGCCCTTCGCTCACTCTTCATGAGGCTGAACCCAAGGACAGACGCCATTCAAACATCGCTCTCAGAATTCACATTCAAACCGCCAGAGCTCTCAATTAGTTTTTAGCTCATGAGAGCCACCTTGAGCTAGTATGAGAGGAGAGGTGTGTTTACAATAAACGGGTGAAAGTGGGGGGTGATGGTGTTGAGCTCATGCCACATTCTCTCCATCTTTGTCTTTTCTTACTTATGTTCTTTGTTTCCTTTTTGGTTTACTCTTTTGTTCATTATGAGCGTCTATACCATGTCCTGAGAAAGCAGTCAAAACTAATACATTTTTTTTATTTGATTTTCAAATGTTAAAAGACATTTGCAAGTTTTGTTTCCTACAGCAAATTGTAGGTAAATATCCAGCACTCTTTTTGTTTTCTTACTTATAAAATATCCCGTTTCTGTTTAGTGTGAGAAACCACTGCAAACAATTCAGTGCATGAGTGAACAGAAGGAATTCATCAGAATGAATCAAACTGAATTGCAAACAATTTTCGACCTTTTTGCAAACCAGTTTGATCGTTTAGATCAAAAGAGTGATTCATTTGTGATCTAGTATTGCTAGTTCATATTCTAAAAAGCTAATGGAAAACGCATGACATGACTGCTGAAATATTATCATTATCATAATTCTTATGTCAGTTTGCAGAAATCTCCATTGACACATTAAGGATTTGTTACAAAGGGTCTAGCGACACCCCTGGTCTCTTTTCATGGACAAAAAAAATGATAAATGTGATTATTTAACTCCATATTCTGAATATCATGCAAAATTGCCATTCATTTTTATTAAAGTGGCCATTATTACAACTATTACAATTGCAATAATCTACAACTAAAAACTATTGTGAGTTAAATTGACTCACCTTGATTAATAAATTATGGGAAAATCACTTTCTCTAAGACCTAACAGTGAATAAGGAATTTTATTTAATTTCATTTATTCATTCATCCATTCATTATTTGAAGCTTTAAATACATGTGATGTGTCACCTCTGTCTTTCGGAGCAAGCACAAAACGTGGAGCCCAATTGTAGTCCAAATAACATGTTTATATGCTGGACGAAGCTAAATAAATTGTGTTATCTAGGTCTGTTAATCTGTTAAAAAAACTAAACAAAAAAAACAATGGTACAATTTCAGTCATACTAAAGCATTTACATGACATTTCAAATGATTGTTTTGGTCTGACTGAAAGTGCATATAAAGGTATTGACTAGTATAGCCAACATTATTTATTGTCATGAGCCAGTCGGGCTGTTAATAACAGCAAAGAGATGAGTAATGCAAAATTATTAGTAATTAACTCCTTAAAGAGTAAAGTAATTGTGTAAGTGTGCAGAGATCCTTCATGTGGCTTCTTCCATATTTATACATGTAACGTAACTCACCAGCTCCCTACACCCTTCCTTTTTAAACTCTAAATTAAAGGTATAGGGAAAAGCCAGGCCTTTCATCTTTCATCTTGTTTATGTGTGTACCTGTGAGCATGTTTGTGTGATTGTGTAATAGACTGTGCGTGTATTCATTTGTGTGTGTGTGTGAGTGTGTGTGTCAAGGAACCAATAAACGACAACTAATAAGCAGGCCTCTTGCTCCCTCCACCTCAAGCACCAGGACCTTAGACAGCTCTTCCCTTGCTCTCTCTCCATCTCTCTCTCTCCGTCTCTCACTCACTCACTCTCTCTAACACCTGGCAAATATTATTCATGGCTACAAGGGCAGCATTTTTGAAAGGAGCAGTTCAAAGGCTTTGCCGCTGAGAGCAAAGTGAAGGTGTTTTTGAAAGACTGGAGTGCACTTTTACGTGTGCTGCAGAGCACAGGGCCATTTCCGCAGATGAAATGGTGGGGGGAAGGGCGGGCGGGTGTTTGCGTGCATGCGTTCAAGTGTCGCGGTATGGACGGTGGCCATGTAATAATAATATGGAGCTGAGGAGACAAAAGGACGTTATAATTTGTTTTCGGGAGCTTGAGCAGTTTAACTGTAACTGCATGGATAACTGTGGGCAGCCCAGCTCAGCAAGAAAAAAGAAAAAGCGTATTGTTCTCTCCGCCGTTCGGGATTGTGACCAGGCCGGCTTGGGAGTGAAACCAATCCTGCGCAGGGTTAACGAGCCAACAGCCCGCTGCTCATCAGGCCAGCTAATGAGTTCTCTCACGCAGCCCTATCACATGACCTCTAGGGTCACATGACCCATCAAGCCCTGTCTGCCTTTCCCTGAATCAACTGAATATTTCATTTAGCTGCAGATTAACACCAATCAATTAGTCATCAGAGCACGGGCCAGAATCAGTCGCCTGGAATACCACACTCATAAAGAAGTTCAGGGGTGAAACCTGCAGTCTGCCCTACAGCGTGACTGTCACTGCCCTCTGTGAGATATTAGCCACGATGATGAACAGGGTAGGGTTGCACCAGCCGTCCATAAGGTCTTACACTGAGGAAACTTCTCACTAAGGGCTTAGTAGCTACTAGGTGGTTTGTAACTAACTTTGTACTGCACGTTTAAAAATAAAGGTTTCAAATGGCTGTTTTCACAGTGATGCTATAGAAGAAGCAGTTTCACAAAGAACCTTTCAGTGAACCAGTTTTTTCTTAGTGTGAATAACATTTTAATAATCTGAAAACCCTTTTTCCACTATAAAGAACATTCTGTGGAACCATAGAATGGTTTCTATGGACTAAAAATTTGAAATACAAGACTTAGCCTAGCTAAGTCATAAGCTTTCCAGAAAGAAATGTGTAGTGTCATATTATGACATCTGTCTTCATTGATCCAATAAGCAGGTTTCAAATTTGTAAACAGCTGTTGAATAGCCATGGATTTAAGTTTATCTTATGGTTGATTTATCTTACAGTTGCAGTTTTGCCACACTTAACTGTCAATGGTAAGGAGTGCATTTTCCATTCAAATATTATGCATAAATGTGTCCCCAATGCGTTCCATTGATGTATGGTTTGTTAGGATAAGACAATATTTGGCCGAGATACAACTATTTGAAAATCTGGAATCTGAGGGTGCAAAAAAATCAAAATATTGAGAAAATTGCCGTTAAAGTTATCCAAATGACATTCTTAGCAATGCATATTACTGATCAAAAATTATGTTTTGATATATTTAAGGTAGGAATTTTACAAAATATCTTCATGGAACATAATCTTTACTTAATATCCTAATGATTTTTGGCATAAAAGAAAAATAGATCATTTTGACCCATATAATGTATTTTTGGCTATTGCTACAAATACACCCGTGCTACTTAAGACTTTTGTGGTCCAGGGTCACAAATAATCATGAAATCTATTATAGCTATATAAAGGTTTGGTAATACCTTTATAACAAGTCTTTCAGCTAACTGAGACTTGTTATAGCACTTGCATATCATTGCTCTTTTGTTGATTTTGATTGCTTCCATTGTCCTCATTGGATAAAAGCGTCTGCTAAATGTCTAAATGTAAATGTAAATGTAATACTTTTTTAACATGTTTGTTAAAATATGTTAAAATGAGCTAACGATGAACAAGACTTCTACAGTGGTAATCTTTATTCATGTAACAACATTTAAAGGGGTCATATGATGCGATTTCAATTTTTCCTTTCTCTTTGGAGTGTTACAAGCTCTTGGTGCATAAAGAAGATCTGTAAAGTTGCAAAGACTAAAGTCTAAAATCACACAAAATAATTTTCTTTTTAGCAACATCATATGACCCCTTTAATAATAAATTTTTTAATAAAAATGGTATCGTTAACGTTACTTAATGTACTGTGAATTAATATGAACAAACAATAAACAATTGCAGTTTTATTAGCTAACATTGACAAAGATGAATAAATTCTGTAAAAATACATTGTTAATTGTTAATTTTAGCTCATGCATTAATGTTAACAATTGAGATCTTCTTGTATAGAGTTACCGGTAACACTTTAGTATAGAGAATTCTCACTATTAACTAGTTACTTAGTAGCATGCCTATTAATAACATATTGGCTGTTTATTAGTACTTATAAACAACTGTCTTCAAAATAACTTCTTTTGCCGCCATGTCGTGAAGGCACTGTGTGATTCGTTGTGAAAGCGAAACTACTTTGTTTGGCCTTCAAAAAGAGGACGATATCCGCTTCGTCATGCCTAGAGCTGATCCGTGCTGGTTGCTGAGGAAATACAACAACTTTGCGCTGAACATTGACAAAGATGAATAAATTCTGTAAAAATACATTGTTAATTGTTAATTTTAGCTCATGCATTAATGTTAACAATTGAGATCTTCTTGTATAGAGTTACCGGTAACACTTTAGTATAGAGAATTCTCACTATTAACTAGTTACTTAGTAGCATGCCTATTAATAACATATTGGCTGTTTATTAGTACTTATAATTAAGCACATATTCTGCATGACCATATTCTAAATCCCTAATCCAATACCTAAACTTAACAACTACCTTACTACCTATTAATAAGCAGCACATTAGGAGTCTATTGAGGCAAAAGTCAATTGTTTGTTAATAGCGAGAATTTGACCTTAAAATAAAGTGTGACTGAGTTACCATAAGTAGTAAAGTAGATTTAAAAGTATTAATTTTCAGGAAATATATCTGAATGTGAGGAGCGCACATGAATGTGTGTTGCCACTAAGAAGCTATTTTATTTTATAACATTCTCTCTCTTAAATAGTGTACAACAGTGCCATCAACAGTTTAGTCTAAAGTATCATAATGTCTAAGGTATTTCCTAAAAATGTGCTCATTGATGTAATCTAACCATCTGTCATTTTATTCCAGTTGTTACTCTTTATATGAGACTTGCGTATAGATTTATTCATTATTTGTAGATTTTTAATTTATATGTAGGGTTACATTTCAAGTAATTTGCATACAACTAAATATTTAAACGTTGGAAGTTGGCAACATAGGTAAACTGGTGATTTAGTAAAACGGTCTGACAAGTTGATCTTAGTGGTATCAGTGGTTAAAACACCCCAGAAGTGGAGATTTGAGTGAATGCATGGACATGATGGACCGTGATGACTTGCAGGTGTCAAACACGAGAGCGATGGTGGAAAAAATTGCCTCTCATTTCCAGTAGTTTGCTCTTGAGTGGTTCTCCCCACTTATTTGTCAAGTTTGGTTACATAAGATGTGTGTATGCAGGCTGTCATTAACTATTTATGTTGAATTAGCGAGGTGACTGCTAAGGGTCAACAGCCTGACGTCAGGATTAAGTGTCACCTTTTTGCTGCTGGGACGATCAGGTATCAGCGCTGTTTTCTCCGTTGCCTACGCATTCGCAAATCTGCTGCGTCTCTGGATAAACAAGAGAATGAAAGGACAAAGGCAGAATTAGGAGGAAAACAAATGTTTCTTCACCTCTCAGAGTGTAGTGGGGGTGTGAATATGTGATTTGATGGGATTATGTGGATTTTTTAAATGAGAGGGGGTGGACTCAAGCCTCCCCAAAATCTTTGTGTGTATGTGTGCATGTTTTTTAACCTTGTCTTGTGGCACATGTATCCTGTGTTTTAACAAAGAATATGACATGTCTTAAACCCAAACATAAGAGAATGTCGGCATTACAGAAATTGCTGATTCTCCTCAGTAAGATCCAGAGAAATGCCTTTTCAAATTAAAGACCCTGCCAGCTATATTGATTTGTCTGTTTTTCTTCTCCCAGAAGCACTTTTGTGAGATTTTTGCACACCACAGGAAGTAATTTTGGCCACAGGAATATCAGAGATACATGGATAGCTGATCTTCAAAGAGTTTAAACTTCATTTTTTTTTAACAACTTGAGTAATACTACTGTAACACTTTTAATGAACCCAAAAATATTGTAAATACTTTATTGCTTCTGAATAATGAAATATTCTATACTTGTATCCTAGACCTTATGTAGCTCTGCCCCTTTTTAGCATCATGCCTTACAGTTTGTACTTCCACAGCGTGAAGGTAAGGTCGTACTAATTTATGAATGAACTGCTCATTTTAAAACCTTCCCGGACTACTGACATTTGTTATTTCATCCACGTCGAACATTACAATGCACATGATAACTTTCATAAACTCTTCAATAAGTAAATCCACTTCACCTGCTAATTACTCTTCAACAGTGATTCTACAGAGTTACCAGAAGTTCTAAATTCTAAAGATGGCTGCACACTTGTTTCTCTGATGAATAAAGTCTTAGTCTGATGATACACGGGGCAACTTTTTGAGCAATATTGCTGGGCAACTTTGGGCAATATTGCCGTCGACGGGCAACCAGGTGAGAGACAGGGCCCACGTCCGATCTATAGAAATTTGTTACCCATTCTCAATGGAAAGTGCCCAAACAACATTGCTCAAAAAAAGTTGCCTGGCAAAATTGCTCAAAAAGTTGCCATAAATATGGATGGACACAATTTCAGTATGAATGCATCCCTGATATGATAACCAAAAAATGTCAAATAAAATATAAAAAATTTAAATCCAGTTTTAAATGCAACAAGTGAATGTAGGCATCACATTAGAATGTATAATATGAACAATGGATATTCATTTTTGAGATTTGCTAATGATTATGCTTGTGTTATTCAATTAATATTTTTTTTAAAGATTAACACTCATTTAAAGTTAATCTAAATTAAATGGGCAGCACAAATATACAATATTGAGCTGATAAAAATATTGAACTAATAACGGACGAAAACAAAAATCTCTAATATCACCTGATAACTGATCCCTAAACGGAGCCACTATATTATGCATCCCTAAATATGGATATACATCATAATGACGAGAGGTATTGATACAGTCCCAGTTAAGACAAAAATGATCTCCTGTGTGCGATTTCGCAGTGAAAGGCTGTTTGTATCTGTGATTCAGGCTGATTTATTGTGTTCCGAGTTTCTCAACGTTTTCTCATGGATGATTGAAGTGGTGTTGAGTATCCCATTCCCAGGCTGTTCTAGGGTGGTTACCGTCTATGTGAACAATAACGTGGGAACTGACTCTGAAATCTATCAGATAATGGCCCATCTCTGTCAGAGGAGAAATTGCCAAGGAGTTTGCCTGCTTTTTGTGTGCGGCTTTCTAATTTCATGCCACCCCCCCCCCCCCCCCCAAATTTTTTTTTAAATGTTTTGTTTAGTCTTGACTTCTGGTGGTTTTAAGTCTCAATTGATCATTATGTCTTATTGAGGTCATTCTAATATTTTGGATGCCCACCTGTTATCATTTAATCTTAGTAGCGATCGATATCACAGTGCTGATTTTCCCACAGTGCCATAGGGGTGTCGGTTCAACACTTACTCACAGGTTGTCACAACAGTTGAGAGTGATGGTGTTATTTTGTGGGTCTTGCTGTTGTTTATTGCTCGGTTTGGGATATTTCTAATGATTGTTGTTATTCAGCTAAATGAGGCAGCATTAATTAGCATGCGGCTGATAATTAGGCTCCACAGGGCTGTAAAAGAGAAGAGGATGTGTAGGGATAGCAGAATACAGGTGGACTATCTGACGAAACCAATATTATGTAGTCCATGCTTATTGTGCAAATGATAATATTTTGCAATGCACAGTATATCTTGTTATCATCCGATATTCTATTTTTTGAATTGATTTACTGTATTTTTTTCATTTATTGGTATTGGTCTATATTAGAAATGTAATTGTTCATGCTCATTTCTATTACCTGTGCCGTCAACTAACGCCAACTTATTCATCTTTAAAAACACTAGTAATTTAATAACTCAGTTAATAATTTATTAACACCCCCGTTAAATGTAATCATCAACACTCGTAGAAACATAAATAATTTTTTTTAACACAAAATAGTACTGAACTTTAATATCAGCAATCTATTGTAACTCATTTATTGGCCATAGCATAAAAATAATTATTGGCTTATCATATCAAACTGAATTTTGATATCTGATATGCATCCCTAATAACATAGTATCAGTCAAGTCATCTGTATTTGATGTCCATTTTATATTAAGGCCAGCAGGCAGCCATCCATTATAACTTATGGCCACTGGAGAGTTTACAGTAAAGGGTTGCTAGCTAGAAGCAGCACAGTACAGATATATTGCTGCAATGTAACAGTAATGATGACATAGTTGAAGTGCTTGTCACAGCAGGCAAAATACTGTGCTAAAGTCCAAATCACATGTGTAACATTCCCTGATACTTACAACACTACAGGTGAGTCTCCAGCGCTCTCAGTCCTACAGAGTCAAAGTGAGTTGCTTATGGCTTCGATATCACATTAGATGGATTCAAATCTCTGTGTCACACAGGCTCACTTTTAATGAGATGATTTGAACAAGTCTCTCCTCTCTCTGCTCCTCTCCTCTCTTCTCCTCTCCTCCCTCCTGCTCTCAACATTGTGTTGGTCTATCTGATCCTGGGCTCTTTTGTTGCTCTTTGAAAAGCCAGACCCGACACTCATTATTTTCTCCTTTATCTTCCTCTCTGACGCTCTGATTAGGGTGGTCGGGTTTGACAGTCGCCTCCACAGAGATCCTATCCATTACGCTGTCACCAGGGGCAGTGTGTGTGTGTGTGTGTGTGTGTGTGTATCCATGGGTTTGTGAGTGATAGTATCCGTTTGTGTGTGTGTGTATGTGTGAAGTCACTGAAAGCACATGCACAGGATTAAAGAGAATGTATATATTTATGAATATATTTATATAGGCCTATGTTTCTGTTAATCTACAGGCGTATTTGTTAGTATAATATCTGTGAGGACAGAAATATTAAACTGAAGGTTTTTATATTTGTAATTGTGAGAAGTTTAATTATTTAATAATTAATAAAATTATAATATTTAATATATAAAATATGTATAATTTTTTACGTGTTCCATGAATATAGATGTTGATACAGATATGGCATTTAATAATGTATCTATGAAGGCAGAAATGTAGAGAGGCAATGACAGCTTGTGTCTAATCTAATGCATATGTGTGTGTATGAGAGGGAGTGTTTTGAAGGCTAAGTGTTCAGTATCAACAAAAAGTGTTGTGCGAGCATCAGGAGCCCATCTCCAGCTAATTACGCCAACCTCCTTGTTAATTAAATCCTTGTTAGCGGTGGAGGCAGAGAAGCTAATTAAACTGCTCTCTCCTTTCATAATTGCGGGATGATATAGAATCTGTGTGCAGGACTGGGGGAAGCACTGTGATTCTCCAGTGTTGTTGTGGATGGAGTGAACGTGTTTGCTGTGCTAGTATTCTGGAGTGGAGGAGAGCAAACTGTGTGTTTTTGTTCAGTCTCTCTCACTCACTCGGCATCTCTCTATTGCTCTGTCTCTCTCTGGAGGGTTCTGCCCGCTCCATTGTGTCAGGAGGTGGAAGGGGAATAGGCAATATGAGCGCATGGTGCTTTGCTGATGCAGCCAAACTATTTTGGGCTATCCTCTTGGCTGTCATTTGTTGTCAAATGACCTAGTCCTGGATCTTTTGTGTTGCTGTAATAATTGTGTGTGTGTGTGTGTGTGTGTGGGAGAGGCAGAGGCAGGGGGTGAGAGAAGAAATACTACTTGAGATATTCATTAATTAGTTATGTATAACAGTCAGTATAGAATTATATTCAGTATTATTTTGTAAATTGTGAATGCTTACACACACACACACGCACACACACACACATATGTATGCACAGCCTACAGTATATTCTCTCACAATAAATGGTTCAAACACAATGAAATATTTACATTATTTGTTAACTGACTGTCTGAGACTTTGTGTGTTTGCTTGTACACTAGCTTTCAAAATTTTGGGTTCAGTAACTGTTTTTCCTTTGCATTGGCATTTCTCTTTTATTCAGCAAGGACACTTATTTAAAGTGCCGCTATTATGCCATTTTTAAGATACATAATATTGTTTTGGGAGTCTCCTACAATAGGATTACATGCATGCAAGGTCAAAAAACGCTTTCTTTTTCTCAAAATACGCATTTAATATCACCTCATTTTCCAGCGATTCTCAAACGATTCGTTCAAAGCAGTTCTAACTAAGATTCAGTCTCTCTAAACCCCTCCTTTCCGTGAGCCTACTCTGCTTTGATTGGTCAGATGACCCAGTCTGTTGTGATTGGTCTACTGCGTACAGCACGTGTCGGAAACTATACGCCCATTGCCATAGTTCCGTATTTTGAATGCTCGATAGAAAATATTAACATCTATAATTTATCATACTTGTGATTCAGTGGAGCCAGCTGGTCCAAATAAACAGGGTACTAAGACATCTTTCAAGAGCAAGCATTTAGTGAATCCCGCATTGAACTCTCCCGATATTTTTTTTTTAACTCCCCGAGATTAGAGAAGCAGTCGTCAGTAAAATGACGTGTTTGTGGGCGGGGTCAAGTTGTTCGCTGCCGGCCAACGTAGAACATAGCAAATGTGTTACCCCGTGACGTGTAGCCGTCACGGAAGTGGGATTCGAATTACTAACGACTCGTTTCAGCTGTTCAGAGTTGATTCTTTATTTTGGGAGACAACAACTTTATCATGCACTTTCGGCTTTACAACTTTGCTGATCGTTTACATTCACATACAGCTATACTACACATTGCATGAAAGGCAATATTGGAAATGGCATAATAGGGGCACTTTAATCTAAAGTGGCTGTAAAGGCATTCATAAAGTTACATAAGACTTAGATTTCAAATAAATGCTGTTCTTTTGAACTTTCCATTTATCATTTCCAAGAATCATTTTTTAATATTGATAATAATAAGAAATGTTACTTGAGCACCAATTCAGCATATTAGAATGATTTCTGAATGATCAAAGTTTTGCATGGCAGTTTATTTGGTCAGTGGCTGACCAAACAATGAATGACTCTTACATTTTTCTGTACAGCAACAGACAAATCAAATAAAGCCTGTAGAGGTAACCGAAGTGTGTCCATTTTTCTTGTGCACAGAGTTTTGGGACCCAGGCTGACTTTTGACTTTTTTTAAAATGTTATTATTTTTTTTTTTAATGTTTGACAATAATTCATTGATTACTAGGGGTGGGGGAAAAAAATCGATACAGCACAGTATCGCGATATTTTCCGTGGCAATACTGTATCAATACTACACGGACGCCAAGTATCGATCTTTTATTATACTATTTGGTAGAATATATATGTCGCGCCCCGCCCAGCCCCGCCCGGCAGTGTTCCGCGCGCATGTTTCACTCCTCGTCACTGCGCGGTTTGACGCTCCACTCAATATTCCGATCTATGAATGTACGTTCTGCTTGTGTACCGCTCATGCTCATTGGAAAAGCAAAGTCTGCTCAACATCGGAAAAGCAAAGTCCGCTCAAATAACGCGCTGACAGGAAATTTTTATGCAGTATAGGCCTACTTGTTTCGGTTTGCAGTAGCGCTACTGTGCTGTAATATGGTATAGGCCATAAGAGGGCGCTTAAAGGTCAACATATAACCAAAATCACCTTTCTTTACAATTATCCAAAAACATGGACTTTCATGCGATACTCGATGATCTCTTTTGAGACATCACTGTCTTTAAACCAGAGAAATCGCAGGAAATTGCAATGGTCTTCCCTTACTGTGAAACAGTAGAACATTTGTTCTACATCTGCTGTTATTGCGATGGGCTCTCTGCGGAATCTGATTAGAACCCCAAGGATTTCTTGGCATATAAGCTCTGCCATTTCTGCAGCAAGGACAGTGGCGCATAGCTCCAGTCGTGGAACTGTGTGAGCTGGTTTTGGTGCCAGTTTGGCTTTGCCCATAACAAATCCAGTGAGGTGCTGTCTCTGCTCATTGACAACTCGCAAGTAGGCAACAGCTGCAATTGCTGTGGATGAGGCGTCACTGAAGAAACAGTGCATGTTCAATTACCTCAGGTGCTCCGTAGGTTTCTTCCAAGCGCTGCCAGGTCATGTTAAGGGCTTCAGCGGCATCATTGATTTGAGCCGCACTGATTCTTTTAGCTTGATGGTTTGACTTTGGTCCAAGCCATTTTACAAGTAGATCTAATTCTTCTTTAGGGGACAGGGACAAGTCTTTAATGACATTCAGAAATGAGGATTTCCAGCTTCGATAATTTTGTGGATCATCATCAAAGGTTTGCAAAGTGGCTGACACCAGTTCACGTTTCATTAGATATTTAGCCATATCATTTACCGTAGATGTCTGCTGAGGATTTGGGGCCGTTGAGCTGAATGACTGATGTTGATGATTGAGAACTGGATGTGATACGTTAGGATGTGGTGTTGACATGTATATGGACTAGAGGTCGACCGATATATCGGTCGGCCGATATATCGGGCTGATATTTGTCATTTTTTTAATATATCGGCATTGGCCGATATCCGTGTTTAGTAGCGCCGATTTAAAGTCAGGCACGTCCGCGGGCAGCCCCGTGTTATTGGTGTGGTGGAAAGTGCTGCTGCCGCATGTGAAGGACCCCAAGCCAAAACTTTTGGAAGATTCAACAACAGTCCTGGGAGATAAAGGTAATCATGAACGAACAATGAACAATACATTTATTACAGTATGTATTAATGTTTCTTAATGTTAATTAATGAGAATACAGCTATTCACTGTTAGTTCATGTTAATTCAGAGTGCATTAACTGTTAATAAGCACAACTGTTGATTTTAATAATGCATTAGTAAATGTTGAAATTAACATGAACTAAGATTAGTAAATGCTGAA
>NW_015554074.1:1252523-1275316 GCF_001515605.1 Sinocyclocheilus anshuiensis
TTACAATTAAACTGAACCATTACTCTCTGATAATAATAGCTTTGTAGGACTATACATTATTTGGATAATTTGTCAAAAAAAACAAACAAACAACAACTTATATATGATTCTGTTACATAGATAGAAGTGAATAAAAATAATATATTGATATTTAATATTAAGGTAACACTTTTCAACAAGGTTCCATTTCAATATATTTAAAATCGCAATAATATGGTATCGTGATAATGTCGTATCGTGAGGCCTCTGGTGATTCCCACCCCTATTGATTACATAGCCACTGATCTGAATTTGTGTCATCATTATATAATAACCAAATGAGAATGACAAGAGAACAATGACAAGGATAATGCACATTATTTAATTTGGCTATATCATTTGTATTTTATTTAATTTGAGAGACTACATACTACTAATCACTGTGGTGCAGGAAAACCTTTAATACATAAATACATTTTATGGATTTCAGTGTGTTTGTGTACCATCTGTAATATATTCCTAGCAATATTAAAATACCTTTGGTCTTTATGATGAAGCTGGCAACATGATGTGGTGTGTTTCATCTTTGGTCGACGACTCTGTGCTGAACATATTCAGTTTCAGTCACTTTGATGAATGAGAGACATCACTTCACACAACTGCCCCTTTTTAATAGCATATGATCTAACATCTTTAAATAAAAGCTGTCCTTCTTTATCCATCTCTTTCAAATAAACCTCAGCCTCATTTTGGAGCCATTTTTGTGTGGGTTGTTTTCAGCAGTAAGTCAATTAGAAGACTCTTCCTCGTGTAATATTGTCCTTATATATGGATTGGTTAAGAAAGCCGTCTAAAGGATTGGCTGCTTTGTGTTAGCATGCTATACTAATACAGGATTTTTTTAGTGGACAGTGTAATGAGAGCATAATTTTATCCAGAGCGTCAAGCTAAAGAAAAGATTATCATGGCGTTATAGCTGTAGAAATATTACGAGGCTTAAAGAACTGAAGGACGAAAGCAAGTATTTTACAAAGCTATGCACTCATATTATAAAAAGTGAAAAGTGAAAGTGAAGTGACATGTAGCCAAGTATGGTGACCCATACTAGGAATTAGTGCTCTGCATTTATCCCATCCAAAGTGCACACACAGCAGTGAACACACACACACCGTGAACACACACCCGGAGCAGTGGGCAGCCATTTATGCTGCGGCGCCCGGGGAGCAGTTGGGGGCCTTGCTCAAGGGCACCTCAGTCGTGGTATCGAAGGTGGAAGAGAGCGCTGTACATTCACTCCCCCCACCCACAATCCCTGCCGGTACGAGACTCGAACCCGCAACCTTTGGGTTATGAGTCCGACTCTCTAACCATTAGGCCACGACTTCCCCCAAACTTATAGCTGAACTTAAATTTACATTTACCCAGGATTTATGGATTTATTTATTTTTTTTGGTTTGTTTTTTAACATTTATTTTCTCGTCATGTGTAATGGTCTGAATGTCATTCACTCTTAAATTGCATTATCATAACCCAACAAAACAAAATATAATAAACAATGTTCACCTGACTTAATGGAATATGCATTTTGTGGCAAAGTAATTATCTGGCTTTGCAGTAAATAAATGTGTTCTTTTACTGGATGGGACTGAAATAAATTTAAACATTAATGGGTCCCTTGATTTGCATCAAAATAGTGTGTTATTGTCCCTCAGTGTGGGCTGATATTGGATGTGCATTTCTGTCGTTCCAAACCCTCACAATTTTAAAACGCACAGCAAAGTTAAATATGCTGATTAGAGGCCTTATCTGCGACATGGCCCATCTCATCACTTCTGTCAATGCCTGCTTCATTAAAAAAAAAAAAATGCATTTTAAAAAAGTGGGTAATCGAATATAAGTGAATTAGTGGGTGGCTTTTTTTCCCCCTCCCACAATTTTAACCTCAGCCAGTTGGCAGAAAATATAGCGGTAAGCAAAATTTAGTGGGGGCTTTTTAGAGTACCCGGCATCTCGGGGCATCAGGGGCCTGCTTAGAAGCTACTAGTCAATAGGAAACTTCAAGACATAAATGAGAAGCGAGAGAAAAGGGAGAGAGAGCGAGGAGGGAAGAAAAGGGCAGGTGTAGGTAGGGGGCTTTGATCCACTCAGACCTCCTTTACAATGATGACCTCATTTCAAACGCTGGGAGCCAGGAGAGGGAGAAGGAGGCGCTCGACTGTTACGCACACACACACACCAGCGCACGTTCACACACTCAAAAAGTGGTGGGGTACCGCGTTGACCCTTTCTCACGAAAAAAGGGACCAAAGAGCTTTAATTTGGCTCTGGGGAGGCCCCTGCTAAGGGACGGGCTGCTCCCTGCTATCCTTAGGCTAAAATTGTGCCTCCTCCCCGGGGAGAGCAGGGGTTTGGGGCAGAGCGAGGGGAAGCATGCTGGGTCATTGGCTGGTGTTGACTTTTTCGCTGAGAGGCTTTTCGGTGTGTTGTTAGCGTGTCAGCTGTAATTAGTGTTGTGTAGTGAGGGTTAAATGAGATTACACAGTCTTCAGACCCCGCTGCTCAGCTCATGGGCATGTTAAATAGCCATTTCACACACACACACACACACACACACACACACACACACACACTCCAGCATATTCCAGTCACTGACAGAGTTCGGATGCTCAGTTCGATTGTGAGTGTTAATTAAGTGATCTCTGACAGACCTCTGTTGTACCAAGGGTGTACGGTTTTATTGCTATTGTTAATGGATCAGATATTTGTTTAGACATTTTTCTAACAACAGTATTTTTAGAATTGCAATTAATTTAACCTAGTAATTAGGTTCCAGGTCAATTTGACCAATTTAGTTTTTTATGTTTTGTAAATACTGGTCAATCTATGATGTTTTTTTGGAAATTGTGTGACTTTTTTTCTCATTTAGGGTCATGGACATGCCTGTAGAGTGTCGGCTCGTGTTGTGGAATATGGGTACAGAACATTGCTATTGTTTGACCTGCATATTTACATCAATGCATTTGGCAGATTTATCCAAAGAGGCTTAGATATTTTTATCAGTTCATGCATGTTATACATGCATCTACTGTTTGAGCTTCGTAGAAGTATTACTTGTCCTCACTTCTATTTGAAACATTAAAATGTTTTTAAAAATGGCTAGTTACAAATGATCTCAGTTATGGACTTGTGTTTTCTTTTAGTTTGCCATTTTCTGGTCTTCTGCTCTGATTTAGTTCCTGTGTGCCCATATTTGGTTATGTTCCTGGTCTTGTTGAGTCATTATTAGTTAACCACCATCACCTGTGTTATCCTCATTTACCTGTGTAGTTAACTCCCTCTTTGTCAGAAGTTTAGTTGCCGGTTATTGTATGTGGTTACTATATTTGTGTGGATGTTTCCTTCATCATTCCTTGTAGATTTTTTAAAAGAATTAAGATTACCATCTTTGTCCTGCACTCTCTGTCTTCACTCCAGCATGTACCATGACACAAATAAAAAATTGTTACAAAACTGTTTATAATATTCACAATTCATGAAGAAAAAGTTAAAAAGTTGTTGTTAAATACACTTCCCAAAATCTCATGTTTATTTTTTTATTTTTGTAATGTGTGAGATGTATTAATGTTAAAGGTTAAGTGCGTTTAGTTTACCTGATTTTTTGTTTGTGTGTGAACTGTTTTGAATCAACCGATTAGAGGCTTTGCTTCTATTTCTGCAGGCCAAAACGCAGAGGAAGGGTGACTGGCGAAGTCACTGACATAGCAAATAATTAATATTTAATATTATTTAATGCATGAGTTCGGTGAGGCTATCTCACTGTTATTTTTCATTTAGCTGGGCGCAGTAATGAATTTATTGTAAGCCGCATTAGTCTCATGCTGAAAATCCTCATATTGAAGGATACCTTTTTCTGCCTGTGTGTGTAATAAGATTAAGGTTATTAGGAGAGGTGTGAGCCATGACCCCATGAGGAGATGAGATGGGGGATTATGCCCACTCCCTATTCGAAAATGAACTTTATTTCAGTACTTACATAGAGCCGCTCTGATCACACTTTCAAAGGCTACAAATGCACTTGTGGCTGATGATACAACTCTGTGTGATGATCTCATTTCCAGTGGCATGTTTCATAACACCAATCTTTTGTGTTCCGTTACAAAATAGCCGCATAACGCATTAAAAATGTCACATAAATGTGATGCCATTTGTCTGATGGCTAAGAATGATGGCTCAAAGACATGATGGACTCACATTCTTTTATTGCAGAGCCTGAATGCTGTGGAATTTGGCATTAACAGCAAATGCAATTAGCTGATACAAAATTACTTTCACCAACTAGGACAAATAAAATGAAATTCAAATTACTCACCTTAGTACCACACATAGCTTTCAAAGCACTTTTTAGAGAGCCTTGGGACAGTTTGCAGAAATTCCCTGAACCTAACAATAATTAGACAAGCAAAATACAATTTTGGCAAAACGTTTGACAGTTTTAAAAAGCGACCATGTAGTTAAAACAAGTTAAAAGGAATTACAATTCTGTCTTCATTTACTCGCCTTCATGTCGCTCCAAAGTTATAGACATATAGACATTTTTGTCTATACAATGAAAGTGACCAAAACTGTTTGTTTACTAACTGTTTGTCCTTGTGTTCCATCATACAGGTTTGCGGGTGAGTCGATCATTTTTGGGTGAACTGTCGTTTCAAGTCAAGTTATGAAGGTGGAGTTTTTTTATAAAGAAAGAAATGGGTTGACCTCAGTATGAACTATATTTAATATTATATAGCGTAAGGATTTCATATACTGAAACGTTTGCGGTCTCCAAACTGGAGTACAGTTATGGCAAAGTTCTTGATGTGGAGCATCACATCATCGTGACTCTCATGCTGTTTCTTCAGAGCAGTGAAGGCTGCAGTGGCTTTATCCGGCAGACCGAGGAGCGTCTGTGTAATTCTCAGAAAGTCAAGCATAGCATCTGTCACCAATAATAGGTACAGCTGAGAGCTCTGGTGCTAACAAGGCCTAAGTGGGAAAGTGGTTAACAAGGAAACCATTGCTCCGTCTCTCTAATGCCTGCCCCTTCTTTTCCTTCCTCCCCTAACCAACACTCCCCCCTCTCCAACAGCCCTCCATCCACTGCATAGCAACCATTGTGCCTTTAGCTCGTACTGAAAATGACATGTTTACTCTTGACCAATAGGACTGGTGTAGTATATTAAAAGGCATAGCATTGAAATGCATTAGCGCCATAAGATCTGTTCATCTTGCGCTCTTTTCTACATCATGACAATTCTCTCACGATTTCTCTTTGCTTACATTTTCTTGTCTCTCACTCTCTCTCTATTTCACCCCTTTCCTTGTTAACATCCCCCTCATCTTCTTTGCCGTCCTCTCTCCCGCCTCTCTGCCTTTCTCTAGTGTTTGGGGGTCTTGCCTGATACCCATTAGCGTTAGGGCTTATTACCTGGGTAATGAGCGACACAGTGTCTAATTAGCCTGGGCTTGGAGAAACTGACATCACTCCAGCCCTGGAGCTGCCACTGCCATTAGCAGAGCTCCTCTAAGTGATCTGTCTGTGGTCTGTTAAAACCATTACATTCATTATGGATCAATCAAAGGAAAAGGTGTTGCGGCTAATTGAGGAGTGGAACAATGCTTAAAATCTTGCTGTAATTGATGGGTAAAAAATTAAAATAAGAAAAACACCCCATCGATGTCTGGATAATGGGTATATATGCTCTCTGTGTGATGGATAGATTTTCTTGCATAATGGCTGATTGGTTTCTGAGTGAACATCCTGTGTCTTTTAATGAAATTATCTTCAGCAATACCTTAACATGTCCAGTGAGAAGAGCTGCAGCATTATTTTAAGCTTAGTCAAGTTAACTTTTCTTTGCAAATATTCCTAGAATGTCCTGGGTTTTCTCTAAGTATAAACCATAATCTATTCACACTTTCCCTGTTTGCTTTGTAGTAAATTACACATTGTTGCAGTTTGAGTCATTTAGAAAGTTTTAGATCTAATAATAATAATAATAATAAAATTCATAACAATCAATATCCATTATTATTATTATATTTTGTATTATATATATGTATTTTAAAATTTAAATTACACATTGTTGCAACTTGACTCATTCAGAAATATATAGTTTTGTACATTATATAAAAAATAATAGTAATAATCATAACCAAATATAATCATTATAAATTATTTTAAAATTATTATTATTATTTACATTCTTATATTTTATTTCTTTAGAATAACAAGAATATGGAAGGTTTAATAAACATTTACACTGACCATTTGCTGTGATGCATTTACAAGTTGTAATACAGAAAATTGTCCAAATGTCCAAACTGTGAAAGTTTTGAATTTTATAAAAACAATAATAAGTAGTAGCAATAGCAGCAGTAATAATAATAATAATAATAATAAGGCATATACATTATAATAAAACATTATTGTTTGTATATTTTCATTATGTATTTTATTTATTTTTTCAGAATAAAGAATATATAAGGTTTAGTAAACCTTTGCACTGATATACTGCATTTAAACTTTTTAATACTGAAACAGTCCTTACCAAGTGTCCAAACTGTTTTTAGAGAAATGTCTCTTTTTTTTCATTTGGGACATCCAACTTCTCTCTGCCACATTTTGTCTTTAATTTGAGAGATTTGGTAAGTTAGCACAACCAAGGCTGGTGAAGTTGATGTATTTGATGGCAGGCTTGGAGAGGAAAGGAGGACCTCTTTGGACTTAAAAGCCCCTACACGCTTTTAGATTTGACCCCACAATTGTTCTTCCCTTTTGGTCTCATGGCCTCATCTCTCTCTCCTTTTTTTGTGTCTTAAAACATACGAGGCAGCAGACAGCTCTGGACAGAGATATGAGGAGCCTTCAAAGCCACGTTGTGACTGCTGTTTCATCTCAGTACAAAGGGTTATGCCGAAATGTGTTCCGCCTTTCAGTATATTTTGCATTTATGCTAATGATGCATAAATCAAGAGGGTGCTTTTCTCGGCACCACCATATGAATCTGTAAACAGACCGAGGAAGTTATACCATCAAACATAATTTCACTTTTACCATGAGCTGCATCCCTGAATCTTTTTGACATGTTGACTACAAGTTCAGAAATTTTCTGTGATTAAAATCATTTAATTTTTTTATTTCCTACTACGTTTTTTCCAGTAAACTAATGGCTTCAGCATAACCTTGTAAAATAATTCAAGCAGATCGAGTTTGCCTTGGGAGTTAATTTAACACTGATAAAACTTGATGAATTGAGTTACCATTCGATTAAACTAAATGATCGGCAAACATACGTGACTTCACTCAAACTAATCCTCATAATGAGAGCGTAATTGCCTAAAACAAGCAAATAATTCCACCCAGCAGAGCGATATCGACAAATACTAATGAGGCCTGCTAGTGAAGGGTAACTGTGTTTGTTTACACAGGAGAGCGAGAGAGCCTGGGAAGAGCTGTGGCAGAGGGAAAAAAGGCAGGATTATTTGTAATTACATGTGCCAAGTGTTTAATGCAACAGATTGGACACAATAGCAGAGGTAGATTCAGCTGCATATGAGTCCTCCATTATCCTGCAGTGAAGTTGGGAGACAGATTGCTGCCGTAAGCAACACAGACAGGCTTGACACCTGCTCGCCGCTCTCCCGCTCGTGCCACCACTGGGGAGAGGAAACCTGATTAACCACGCTGTGCTAATAGAGAGAGGAAATTAACACAGCGGTATCCTGGTGAAGGAGAGCTATACTCAGAGAGGGGTGTTTAACCACTGGCAGCCAGAAAAGCCATGGTGAGAGATTAATGAACTGTGCAGTGATGGAGCTCAGAGTCGTGCTGTTGATGGGGCTCAACAAGTCTCTGTTTGGGGCTAATGATTCGGCGAAGACACTGCACACACTATGGCACTGGATAGCGCTTTCCTCCGCCGCCGAGCACGAACGCACATTTCAGCATAAAATTAAGGGCAGTTAGACATGGATAAACCTAATCGCTGCCTGTTGCCATGTAATTACTTTTCATAACACTGTTCATTATGCTAGAGCGTAATGCTATTCAGTATATTCATTGCCTTTTGTTGTGGTTGTTTGGTTAAATCTGTTTAAATGTGTAGTTCCTATCAACATGTTGAAGTTTGTCCCATGTTTAATATGTATGAGGGAGGGAGAAATGAATTCAATTGAGTGTGCAGAATCAAAGTGACTTGCGAACTGACTCAGTGTTTGAGCGTGATGGTTTGACTCTCCCGCAGTGCTTGCCTTTAGGTATTCACAAGTGACAGGCTTTCTTTTCATTGGGTATCATGAGGCATTTGATAGAGTCTAGACTGCCTAGAGTATATCCTTAAAGTGGTCATTACAGCATTTAACTTAAAGCCGAGGGAGAACCTGCTTGGAAAAAATGCTATTAGATATTTGCAGATGATGGAAGGACTTTTTATGCTTCAAGTTTTTGGAGTAGTGAGATGGTATTTGCAGTCAGGTTAAGTGGGTTTGTGGAATAGCAATTTAAATGTTATCTTGCACATGCAGCAGCACGCACATGTGTTATGTGTTAGCCTGATTCCCCGTACTTTATCCTACCTGAACGAGCATCGCAGTGGCTTTGAAAAGTTGTGAATTTTGATGGCCGGAGGGAGACTGAAAAGATGCAGGCCATCACTAGACCGGAGGCAGTGTAAAAGTGTGTCATCAGATGGCAAAGATGTGTCTCTCTGTGAGTTCATGTAAACTACAAATCAACAGCTTTCCACTGTTGCCTGTCAGAACCATGTGGTGGCAAGCTGCTGCTGCTGCCCAAAAAGCCGTGAATGGCATCAGAAGGCTGTTAGAAACATGTTTGCAGCTTATATTTTATAGTTATTGAAAATATACACTATTTTGACAAAGTTGTGCCATGTAGTCATACTGAACAAGTGTTAACTGGAATAATAATGTATTATTTTTGTAATTGTATTATGCATTATTCCAGTTTAAGGAGGTCTTTAACTGGCTGTCTGCTAGATTGAATTAAAATATTTCATGAAATAATGAAAATATACATTAAGCAAAAAATATATTGTTAACTTTAACCAGTATGTAAAGCTTATGTCAAATAAAAATGTACACATATATGACTGTATATCCATGATTATTTTAATGGCTGTACTATGTAAATAGGCTATCATTAATCTTTTAAAGGGGTCATAATGATGTGATTTCAAGTTTTCCTTTCTCTTTGGAGTGTTACAAGCTGATTGTGCATAGATAAGATCCCTGAAGTTGCAAAGACTAGTCTCAAAACCAAAGAGATATAGTTTATCAAAGTTAAGACTCTGCCACGCCCCACTAAAACGGCTCGTTCTAACACGCCCCCACATATCTACCGCACTATGTGGAAATATTTGCATAATGCCGCCCAAATGTGCACGCAAAGAAAGAAGGCGTGGTTTCAGTAACCGCAGTTAGTGTTGAAGCAGCCATGTCAGGGAGACGCTGTGTGTTTCTAGGTGAAAGCAACAGCACAGAGGAGGTCATTCTGACTTTGCTATGACAATCTGGCTCTTCTGAATCAGCTACTGTTTTGTTATTAGTTTAAGTATTTTTAAAAAAGCATCATATGACCCCTTTAAATACACTAATATAGCACAAAAGACATGTTAGGCTAGGCTGTAACAGAGCGTCCCTGCTTTGTGTCTCTGTTCACCAAGGGGCCTAAAAAAGTTTGGGGACAGGGATCATGAAGACAACAAACTTTTCAGGACAAGACTGTATGCACAGCAGACTTGGTAGCAAAATAAAACGATTGTAACAACTTTGTAAAATGTATTTATGCATTAGTCTATAGTCTGCATATATTTTTGTGCAGGGAATGAGCTTGGTTTTTTCTTTTCAGCTCCAGCAATAAATACCCTAGCTAAAGTGCTTTCTTTTACAAATATCCTTAAATCCTGACGAATCGCATGTTTAGGGAGAGTGAGAATGACCGGGTTAATTAAAGTTATTGAGCGTAATGCTCTTCAGAGCCATGCAGCAGGGGCGATGGGGGCAGACTTTTGTGCTGATGTCGTGGTGAAGGCTGCAGAGCGTTTTTCGGTGATGCTGCCGCCGGGTCCGTTCCTCAAGTTCGTTTCCAAGGAGGAGAGACGCCTCGTGCCAGGACTCCTCCCCCTTCTCCTGAATGCGCGAGCAGCTGCTTTCAAACCCAACTGCTCAATTCCATTCATCCTCGAGAGGGAACAAAAAAGTGGCTATTTATTAGA
This sequence comes from Sinocyclocheilus anshuiensis, assembly GCF_001515605.1. Taxonomy (NCBI): domain Eukaryota; kingdom Metazoa; phylum Chordata; class Actinopteri; order Cypriniformes; family Cyprinidae; genus Sinocyclocheilus; species Sinocyclocheilus anshuiensis. Next base: position 1,262,777 of record NW_015554074.1, read on the forward strand.
ATACTTGTTTTGTATTGTTCCGCGTCACACAAAAGGGGCTTTATTATGTAAGAAGGAACCCTTTCGCCGGGAGAAACAATAACTTGAAATTGTCTTTAGAGTCTATAATAAATTTCATTTTCTTGTCTCTCTCCTCAGTGTGTAGTGAGTGGTGGGACTGGGAGCTGGGTATGGCTGGCCTTGGCACACTAAGTGTAGATTTTAGCAAGGATGGCGGTCTGGCGAGTGGCTTTGGCTGGGTTAGGACAGCGATAGAACCGGTAAGGACGATTTTACATCACTGCAGATGAAGGACAGTGCAACGTAAGTTTATATAGCTTTAAAAACAAGATTTAGATGGATATGCATTCTCTTCTGGGGAAAGTCTTACTTTTGGATATTTTAGCAAATTGTAAATTAATGTTCTCGTCTCGAAACGTGATATACTGAGGCAATGATGTCACCTGACTAACTGGTTATTAGCAGAATAGAAGTTCGGTGCTTAAGTACGAACAGCGCCATAAAGCCTGTTAACAGAAAGCTGTGATCAGTTTTGCTGAGCTTGATCGCATGATGTGCTGTCTGTAACTGTAAATTGGATAAGAGACAAATAACGCGATTTCTTCCCCCCAACGACGTGTCCGGAGGTGTAGGCTATTTCAGTCGGTCCAGTGTCGGTAAAGTCGCATTTTATCGGAAGACTTACAAATAATTATCTAAACACTTTAACACGCGTTCGTGTTTACAGCATTGGCTGGAACAATTCTTGATGGAAGTCAGCCAGTTTGGACTGCTAAGCTTTTTTTTTTCTTTTTTTTTCTTTTTCTTTCTTTCTTTATTTTTTTACATTTGCAGCTTTAAAAGACAATCTGCAAGGGCAAACCAGCTCACTGCTCCGTAAATTTGTATTTTTATTTAAATATTTAAATAAAGTTTATAAGTTTGAATTCAGTAGGCTATTTAATTAAATGAATTAAATATCTATAGGCCTATTAAAATGTGTGATCCAGTGTCTCTTCGTATGTATAATGCTGATTAAACGTATTGTCTCAGTTTTTGTTCCCTGTAAAAATAAATAAAAACTTAGGTCGTGTGACTTATAGGAAAATAACTTTTAGTTGGAGTTTTGATCAACAGCTTGTCACTATCGTTTGTTTAACAGGATATCATTTTCAAGCGTCTATAAGCCAACGTCTTACCACAGCCCTGGTCAAGTCAAGAAAAGCCACACAAAGAATTTAAACATTCAAATTAGGTTAAACAAGGCTACAGCAACAAACAAGTTTAGCACGCTTTAATTTTGTAGTGAAACACTTTCCTGTTAATGAACAGTTACACACATTGAAAGCACATATAGTCAAAAGAAGACCTGAACTACTAGCCTAATATTAAATGTATTGTTTTATTAAATTGGATAATTTTAATAATCAATTCCTATCTCGCTTATTAATATGTTGGGATCATGAATTACATAGAGCAGGTTATATTCTCGTCCCCTTGTTCCATCCCCCATCCCCTAAATAATGTTTCGCGAACTTGACGATCGCAAACACCTGTGACAACTGTTAAATGGTCGCTTCATTTTTACTTTTAGGTTTGTTTCGTTCTTTTTCAAATAAGACGGACATCTCTGTAATTTTGACTAGTCGTATGTGTTTTGGATAACTGCTGTAACCCCAGCTCTCGCACGTGCGCTAACAGTGCCCTATTGGCCCCAGCGCGCGCAAAACAAAGACTCCGTGAAGAGCGCGACACTGGAGCAAAATGAGAACTGACAAGCTACGTTGTTCCAGGAGGGTCACAATGTGGTTTAGCGCTCTAATCCGAAGGACAATTAAATGTATTAAATAACATAAAATTATTGTTATTAAATCTGCCTAATCTTCACCATAAAACTAACAAAACTTTTTGAATTATCATGACAACATTTTGAATTAAATTCAAATGTACATTTTAAGGTTAGACTGTATGACACATTTTTATGGTTTCAATTAAAAAGTTAAATAAATATACTACCTAGGCTACTAATATAAGTAGTATTATATAATTATTGGTCATATTAGTGCTGGTGAAGTTTGCTTTGGTGTGGGCATTTTTGAAACAAAACACATAAGCTAAATAAAAAAATACTTCGTTAAACCTTTCATATTTATTAATGCGACATGTTAAGTACTTTTAATAAAATGATTGCATTTCATAAAATATTAATAGTGTTTTTAAATTAAAATACATAACACAGAAAATAATTATTTTATCAACCTAAACTGAGAGGCTAGACACCATGACTGAGTAAATGAAAAACCATAGGCTATCTAGACTCTTGTTACGTGGGCAATTGAAAAGCCCTTACCTTTTGTCAAAACATGTTTTTGATTATTTGATATAGTAGCCTATCTTTCTTGTCACATATTCAAAAATATGACAACGTTCCTACAGAATATATATTCAAGTTATTTCTTATGCAACTTGGAATCAAACTTGATGGCAAAATAATAGTTTTGTCTCGTGTTTCACGAACAATTTTTTTGGGTCGGTCATGCGATTGTATCACATGTTAGGCTATACAATTATCCTTGCTTTAGTTAAATAAAGATTACAGTCTGGTTTTCTTACAGACATCACCTTCATTTTTTTGCCTTTCAATTTCTATGTTGCCTTTGTCTATGTTGCTATTTCGAGATAACTTTAGAGTTTCATAGTTTCCCATATATGTCAATTTACAGTCATCTTATTTACGCGCTTCAAAATGTATAGCAGTGCACCACCAGACGGCAGTGTCCTCGATTTAGGAACCTCTATTTAAAATCATGTTGTTTACCTCTTAAAATATTGTGGTTTTCATATTGTTTCACTTAAAGAATAACTAGCCTAATTATAAAGTTCTTAGTGGAAATTGTGTGTGTTGATTATGTTTGACAAAAAAAGATGCAAAAAATCGAATGCGAAGTGAAATTACGGTCGTTTTATCCTAATGACGTTTTTGACATCCTATTTTAGAACGTGCATTTGTGAAAAATTAATTTCGACTGATTTTTTCCTTTAACAGTTTTATACTCACAGACATTCAGCATTCAGTGGACTGTATCAACATAGCTGACATGTAGTTGGCTACCCTTTACACACAAAGATTTGGCAAGACGTCACGAGGGGAGCATTGGAGCTATTACAGTTATTATAGAGAATTAGATCGTATCTTGTAATGTCATCTAAATGGATAAAATCTACCATTTGTCCTCTTGTTCATTTATTGCAACCATTGAAGAGGCTCAAACTGCTACCTCAGTATTTACTCTACTTTAGAGAGGGCGGTGTTGACCCTCCGTGCACCCCGCCTACTAGTTCTTTCCTCTTTGTCGACGTCACTCGACCGAACTCCATGCAAATCGCTCCTCACTGGAACGCCATTGGCCACTCGCTCATTTTAATCGCTGTCAAAACGCATCATATGGCCGCCGCTTTAACTAACTCTTCAACTCCACTAGGAAAAGTAACTCAAATGCACGTTCAATTAATGTGGATGTGAAACGGCTGTCGGACACGACACTAAACAGGCTACAGGAGCAAAACGAGACCCCGAGACTAACGGCGAACGGTTGGGAATAAGCTAAATTCCACATTTCACCGGAGCTCCACGGGCTTGTGAGGCACCTGCTTCAAGCGCGGACTACAGAGCGCCGAAAGTTCATGCTTTTTCTCTGCTAGCTGAGAACTTCTAAGCCACTTGAATGTATAGCATGATGATGGAAACGGACCTTCATTCCCCGGGACCCCAAACCAACACGAATCCGGGGCAAACGGGTCCAAACTCGGGGAGCAAAGCCAACCAAGACCGCGTAAAGAGACCCATGAACGCTTTTATGGTCTGGTCCCGGGGCCAGCGGCGAAAAATGGCTCAGGAGAACCCCAAAATGCACAACTCTGAAATTAGCAAAAGACTCGGTGCTGAGTGGAAGGTGATGTCAGAGGCTGAAAAGCGGCCCTTTATTGATGAGGCGAAGCGGTTGCGCGCCATGCACATGAAGGAGCATCCGGATTACAAATACAGACCGAGGCGCAAAACCAAGACCCTGCTTAAAAAGGACAAGTACTCGTTGGCTGGCGGCTTGCTCGGCGGCGCGGGTGGCGGGGTCGGGATGAGTCCTGCAGGGATCGGACAGAGGTTAGAGAGTCCTGGGGGTCACGGAGGCTCGGCCGGCGCTGGCTACGCGCACATGAACGGCTGGGCGAACGGCACTTACTCGGGCCAGGTGGCCGCCGCGGCAGCAGCGGCTGCGATGATGCAGGAGGCGCAGCTTGCCTACAGCCAGCACCCAGGCAGTGGGTCTCACCATCACCACGCTCATCACCATCACCCGCACAACCCTCAGCCCATGCACCGCTACGATATGACTGCTCTCCAGTACAGCCCCATCTCGAACTCCCAGAGCTACATGAGCGCTTCTCCATCCGGCTACGGTGGGATATCATACACGCAGCATCAAAACTCCAGCGTCGCTTCTTCTGCCGCCATCGGTACGCTGAGCTCACTCGTCAAGTCTGAACCCAATATAAGCCCTCCGGTCACCACACACTCCCGAGGCCCCTGCCCCGGAGACTTGAGAGAGATGATTAGCATGTATCTACCGACCGGCGAGTCCGGGGATCCGTCTGTGCAGAGCAGACTGCATGCCTTACCGCAGCACTATCAGAGCACCGCTGCCGGAGTAAACGGAACTGTCCCGTTGACGCATATTTGAAAGAGCTGATGGAAAGTGATGGGTAACGCGCATTCAGAAACACTCCACCAAAAATATTTACCTCTTTTTTTTTTAGATTGTCATTTAACTACTTTTGTACAGAATGTTTTATGATGTTCTTGTAAATTAAAGGTAAATATTGTTTCGATTGCAGTTCGGAGAGAACCCGAGATCTTATCAAATGTATCACTTTCAGTGAAACATTGTTTGAATATGACGTCTTTAAAAAAAATTCTGACAGCGTTTCTGGCCACGCCAAGAAATATGCGACATACTGTTATTCTTTAAATATTTAAGTTTCTGTGCAAATTGACTTTTGGGTTGATAATAACAAAAGTCTAGCGTGAATAACTCAATGAAATGTTTTTGAGAGCTCATAAAGAGTTTCCTGCTTATTACATTTACCAATACGTTTGTACACGTGAATTAATGTACCAGATTTATGTTGTAATATTTCTTGTAAATTGTGAATAAGTTTTAATATTTCAAAAGACTGGCACGTCACTGCTGCTGTACATAATTTATGACATGCATTCCTGCCAGTTCAAATCTTAACCTTGCGTTGATTCATGGTCTAAATAAAACTGGAGAAAAACTTGCTCAGCTCTAAATTGGTGTTAGTTTTGTTACCTAATTCATCAGACTTTGCCATTTAATATGTGTTTGATTTACCACACTATCTGGTGGACACTTTCTCTTCGTTGATTGAAGACAAAGTATCAGTCGGAAGATATTACTAATGCTTTATTTTGCTTATTATTTTTTTTGTGTGTATTTTACAAGCTTCAACGTGCTGCTAATGAGATCTTTGAAAGCATCAAAACAGGGAAAACGTATTTCTAAATAGGTCACACTTGATCTTACGCGTCAGGAACGTGAATAATTTCTTACAATTAATATGTATTAGATAGGGGGGGAAATTATACAGGCATGTAGACCTTTAATGCTGTTTTTTTTTAAATGTACGTTTTAAAAATGTGCTTCAAAATGTGTGTGACATTTATTGATGTCATACTTTTGTCATTAGTTCAAGCGCAATTGCCTTTTATAATCAGCCGTCTGCTTAGGTAAATTAATAATATATAAATAATAATTCAAAATACATAAAGAGAGTTTAAAAAAAACTAGAGAATACTATTAGTTATTATTGTATTGCAATAATAAACTAGGATAACGCACCTGAATATTGTTAAACCCCTTGCAAAATTTCAGTGTTTTGTTACTAAAGATACGAGACTTCAGATCTGTTTTTTCATAATTTGAATTGTTTGTTTACTTAAATAATTAGGATGTAACTCTGTACTCAGTTCATCATTGCTTCTTCCATTGTAGACTTTGATTGCTACCTAAGGTGTATAATTCTGAGTACTTGAAGCATGAAAACAAACTATCATTATATGTGTATCATTTAGGCAAGGGCTTGACAACTTGCTTCACCTTTCCTGCAATGAAATTGGATTAACTGTGTAATTTCGTCCATCACAAAAATATTTAGAATTCAGTTCACATTTTGTTTAACTGGCTTTTTTTTTTACCTCTATAGCAAACCTGATTTTTTTAACCATAAGAGCCATAATTTGGCTAGTAATGAATCAGTTGTATATGGCTAGATTTTGTTATGTAAAACATATTTGAGAAAAGTTCAAAGATTTTTTTTTACTCGAAATGTTTCCACTATTTCGCCAATGTTTCTCTTTTAAAAGTAGATTTCATACAATTTACATAATATATGTTTGAGTAGGCCCACCGGTTAATCAAAACTACATATTTCTGTAGTACTGCATTAACACCGTCTGTAGTCTCTGATTATATGAAAAGTGGACTCGTGTTCATTTCGTGTTATTTACTAATTCGTTCGTTTTGTGTTCATTATTTATTCTTGATTCCCTGCATATGAAGAATTCAATCGTTAAGATCTCTGTGGTTGAACACAATGTGATTTGAAGCAGAGACAGTTACCGGGATCAGCCAGCAGAGACGCTGACCTCTGGGACAGAGAGTCAAAGGTTATTGCAATTACCTGCTGTCTCCCTGGGAATAGTTTAGCAACAAGTGTCAGAAGTGCAAAGCCGCAACACACTATGGCACCAGACGTACTTTTTCTTTTTGGGATGCGCGTGTGAGGCCTTCAAGTCTGCAAGTGCCACTTCACACACTTGAAATAAATATGAAGCAGAACAGGATGAAGAGTGTTATAACTGTAATATAGCCTAGGGTACATCACAACCCAAACGATCTTGGTGCAGCATGACCTAAAATTATTTTTAACAGACAACTGTACGAGTTGTTCTTCCTTTATAATGTAGATATAATTTGTGTATGTTTTTTTTTCATTATCTTAAATTAAACTCCATAATTCTGAACCCACACTTTCCTTTCCTTTCCCCTCCACTCCACTATTGACACTACATGAGAAGGTCCACTCAGAAGCCATTTGTATTTATCTGCAGATGAAAAACTACACGGATTAGCGCCGAAAATAGAGAGGCGGAGAACCAAGTCACGGCACTTGCCAGGTTAAAGAGAAGCGTTCTGGTAAATTTAACCAAAATAATTTACTACCCCGCCAAAAGAGGGGAAGGCACGCGGGGTGGGATGGGTGAAAAAGATGGGATGGAGTGCGAGGTGGGAGGGGTGGCGGTGGACTCGAACCAATAAATCGTCTCAACGTGCGATACCCTTATCTTGTAGCCACCGATATATTCTGTGCTGGGAAGCCATCAACACTGCTGGCTCGTACGAAAACTCTTGCACTCGCTGTCCTAAATGGGGATAATTAGCATCACTTTATCACGCCTCTGCATATTTTCTCCCTTCTCCAAAAAACCCGGTATGCTGCTATTGGTCGCTGCTCTGTCACAGAAGATTACGGAGACAGATTGCACGGAACGAATGTGCTGAACGAGATTAGGGAGGAATAGAAATAGCAACTGGGCCAATAAATTCCTCGCGAGGGCCTTATCGTGCAATTACACGTTGACATGTTTAACAATCTTGCTGCCTCTTAATCCTGCGCCCTTCCAAGAGGCGAGATGCTGCGCCGTAATTTCTGCAGCCTGCGATTCCGGAGCAGCAATTTAAGCATGTATGCAGAACACCACGAAAAAGCAACTTTGTTCAAACTTTTATTTACCAAAATGTTGCTGTCTTTCAGCTAATTATAAATGATTTGTTCCCCACCGTGACCAACAGTCTTTTAACCGCGGCAGACACAGACCAGGGGCCCGGGTATTGTCGCATGTAAATCAGTCCCATAAATTTCAGTACGATTTTTGTCTAAATTGCGTTATTATTGCTCGGAAGCGCAAACAGTAGGCTAATTCAGTGGACTAATTTAGTGATGCACCCATGGGATTGCTTTTCACAGATTTTCTCGTGAATCCAATTACTATTATGAAACAAGCGCTGTTCAGAAAGTCTAGACTGCTTCATCTAAGAAAAAATGCTAGCTGACCGATGCAGGACTATATATGAATTTTCAAGGCGCTTATGAAGCAAACTGCTTGTTTAATAAACTAGCCTTCCGTACCTTAACTGTCTGTTTTGTCTTTCTCTCTCTCTCTCTCTCTCCCTCTCTCTTTCTCTCGCCCTCGTGTTCGGCAGAGAGGTCTGTGTAAGGATGATTGTGAGAGACTCTGCTGGAATTTGGCAGGCCCGCTGCTTGGAGAGGCGCCCCACGCTGTGACTCCCATTCAGCGGTCCAGCGCGCTGTGAGGTTGGGAAGTTTCACTGAGCCGTGCACTCAATGGCTCCACAAAGCTGATTACAAGCCCCAGCAAATTCCTGAAGGGACCGGGCAGCCACGCAGGTGTGCGGGAAACCGGGGCAACCCTCCAGAGTTATAGTGACAGAGAAAGACAAGCCGGGAGACCACACAAAAAGCAAAGCGTCCCGCAAAGCAGCCAGGGATTTAGTGGGAAAAGAACACCTTAAATGTCCTCTCTCTTGTGAGCAAAAAGGGAAGGGAGGAGAAACTTTCCGAAGGCCTATTAAAACGAGGCACAGTCTCCTCAGGACTGTGAACTGAAATGCCTGGTTCGCATCGGAAACGCATTTCTGTTTTCATGTTTGCCATATGCATTCTGAATAATCTAGAATGAAATGGGGTTCGGGGTTAACGACGATTCATAAAACGTAAAGGCCTGCTCTCCCTCACCGTGCCCAATTCATTTCTCTGGTGCGAAAAATCTACATCAATGAAGCAGACAGCGTATTTAATTAGAGCGGAGTCTAACTATCAATTACTCAGGAAAAACACAGGATCCCCAAGGACCAGTAATCAGCGCGCCAACAGTCCGCCGCGCGCTCATTACAGCAAGCGACAGGCGGGAATAATAATCAGGGCGCGGCGACGCATCTGCCTACAGTAGTGCCACTGCTTCCTGTTGCCTCTCACAAGTTTAATAACTCCTAGTTTTTGCTAAGTTTAGCCCAGTGGTAGCTCACTCGTGGGCGATATGACACTTTTTAATGGCTTTGCTTGCTGAATAAAATTAGGCCCACTGTCATTTCTCTTTTAGTCTATATAAGCTTGTGCACTTCACATAAAATTGAATTAAAACCGTTTGTAACAATTTTATTTCGCTCATTCCACGTAAATTTGTAACACAGAAGTATAATTGGTGTTCATTTTTGTTATAGCATTTTCAGCTTCCAGCATGCTTTTGCATAGGACTGATTGGAGAGCGTAGTATTGAAATTGTGTTAATTTATGTGTTTTCGAGCAATATGAAACAAAGGGGAGGCTTGTTAGTGTGTATTGCTCTATTGGGATTTAAGAGGTTCTGTCATGTTGAAGTTTTAGTTTTGCGCTGAAGAGGAGCTTGAGATTAGGTTTAGAACAGGTGCGTGAAATTGTTATGTTATTATACACTACTAAAAGAGAAATTGCTGTATAAATGTCAGTTCAGTGACCAGTGTTTGTCTTTCTTCCTGTCAACATCACATACAACTACATTTATTGTGTTAACGTGTGTGGTTAACTAGATAGCCTAGATATTATATTATTATTATTAAAGATATTATTTTTTTCTCCCTCATTTTAATTAGGTTAAAACCACTATCCACAATTAAACTTTTAAAGTAAAATAATTACTTATTAAATATGAAACATTTGGAATGTAGCATCAAAATACCGTGCACATATGGAGAGTATGTGTTTTGCCAATATTTCCTCAGATTGAGTGAGGGCTCAGTCTTACTTTATGCGGCTAATTTAATCCTCCGCTGAGTCAACAAGGGCTAATTGAGATCAGCGGGGCGCATACACCCATTCACAATCAGTTTCTCCCGTGCCCCGGATTGTCCCGTTAATCCGTTGTGCGTGGGTTTTGGGACTCGGAAGTAACCATATTGTGGCAGTCTATAGATAAAGACTATGTTGGCTTTGATTCCTGAATTATACAAATGGCAAAGGTCTCTGAGATTTAGGCATGTTTCAGTTCCCATGCTTAGCCTTATAAATATGCTATAAATCTATTCCAGTCTTGGCCTCACCTGTGTCCTGTCACCCCTGCTGTCCTCATGTGATTAGAGGACAAAAGCACTTACCCGGCCCGGCTATGGTAGTCAATCAACCACAACGGACTATGCTAATTGAGGGGAAAGGCGAGAGGAAGACGAACAGTGATCCCAATTGTTCGGCGAATTTCACAGCTCAGCGCAGCTGCAATGCTACTGTTCTCTCCCAATACACTCTTCCTTCACTTCCAACACAACGCTACTGTAAGCCGAAGTCTGTGCGAACAGGAAGGGAATTTGAAATACTCGCGATTTTCCCATAAAAGTTGACAGTTTAGATCAAAAACCATTTAGGCTACAGCTGAAGAGATAAATGAGACTTGCTCTGAAGTTTTTGAGGAGCTGTCCAGGTCCTGAAATGAACGCGACTCAAACACACGTCCGCATACGTTCTCTATGGGCTATAGCACAAGCGACAAATCTTCAAATAAATCTTAAGTTAATAAGTTTATTAGTAGCCTACTTAATAGTAATACGATTACGATACGATACTATTCATCGATTAGCCTCGCCTCTGCATATCTCGTGTGAGTTGTTTGAATTTAAAATTGATGGTCAAAGTTAGTGCCTCAGGTTTTTGGACAAATCCAATAAAGAATATGAATATGTTAGTCCTGCCTGTCATAGCGAATGAATTGAACACAAAGTAATAAGCATATCACTTGGTGAATAATAGGTATTTTAGCACAAAGGCAGACTTGAATTAGTTTATGCAGACATAAAGATTTTGAGTAGTTATTTGAAAAATCTATTTACTGTGCCATTTTACAAGCCTAGTTACTTGGTACTGATCAGTCTTTGTTTTTGTTTGGCTTTCTCCCATTTTTCAGTCAGAAATCAAATATGCGCCTAGAAAACAACTTGTGGCAAATATACGAAAAGAATGACAACTTCAACTGTAAATTACGTTTTTCTGGCATCTAGTTTGACCCATCTCACAAGGTGCCCTTCCTCTCAGCAGGGGTCAGAAAATAGGTCTGAGAATTGTTTGTGTTTTACCGCTGCTGGAGTCCCACTGTGCTTCTGTATTTTGTGATGGGATAAACTTTGACTGTGTCTGATTGTGTTGCTTTTACATCTGAAAGAGGGAGAGAGAGAAAGAAAGAAACAACAATAAAAGAAGTTGATGTTTATGGATTGGTCATTGATTTTGTTGCTCTTGGCTGTATGGGCCCCTTTTTTTAATAACGCCAGGCAAGGATATGGAAGCGTGTACAGCAGTGCGGGCAAAAGCTGTAGAAGTGGATGGAGTCCGCGTGGACAGTCGGTGCCAGTTGAAGTACCTGCCCTGAGGACTGCGTGACTGATTGGGGGCAGCGGGGTTAGGAGTGATAATGACACACCCCACTGAGTGTTATTACTTAAAGACTGTGCTGGGTTGAAATGACATTGTAAAGGGATGGGGCTTTTTGCCACATTTTCACTGCACTGGGTGCTCTAGCTCAGCAACTTACTTCCCACTTCTGTGTCCCCTTTTGTCTACTGTATAACTGCTTCTTTGCTGCTGCTGCTGCTGCCCCCCATCTATTTCCCCGTCCCTCCTTCTCTCACACTTGCCTATTCTTTCTAGTGTCTGCTTACATGCATTACAGAGACTCACTTTTATGCATGCATAGGTTCCTGGCAGAATACGCCGAAATTTGGTGCATAATTGTTTTTGTTCTTCTTCTAACACTGAAAAAGCTTATGTGTGTCTGTAGCTTCAGTGCACCTTACTACTGAACACATGGCCTGTCTGGCTCAGATCAAGACTGGGGCTCTACAGTGAGCTTTAATGAGATCCCCCGCAGCACGACTCGGGCACATGTACTCAAGTTATCATAAACTAAACACACAGATATCTTTTCTACTCAAAGCATTTACCAAAATACATTTCTTTTTTGTTTTGCAGCGTATTGCGCTCAATGTTGGGGGAAAAAAACGGGTATCAATACATGGTGTCCTTCTATATGAATGGACAAACCTACTGTAAACATATAGATTGTATTGTTTTTAATGCGTTTGCGGTTAGTTTGTGGTCTGCAGCGTTAAGCCTCTGGTGTGAGTAAGGTTGCACTCATATGGTTAATAATAAGCAGCTTTCCCTCTAATTGTTTCAGCACTTACATATAGATGGACTCCCTGTGTTCATATATAAAGGTTTTTTAGCCCTAGTGGTTACTTTCCTCAAATACTTAAAAATGCATTTAGATTGAGTTCAACCTTCAGGTCAGTCAGATTGACCAGCCACCTTTCAATGTGTGAGTGTGTGTGCTTATTGAATGAACACACACACACACACACACACACACACACACACACACAT
>NW_015554074.1:1277014-1326472 GCF_001515605.1 Sinocyclocheilus anshuiensis
CACACACACACACACACACACACACACACACACACACACACACACACACACACACACACACACACACGTATGTGAGTGTATATATTTATATTTGGTAGGGGTGTAACAATATGGTCATGCCAAGATATGATCCTCTCATTATACTTTCACCAATGCCAGAATAGAGTTGTTTTTTTAATGTTATTACTTCTAAGACATGTAAAAAGCAGTTAACAAGAAGTACTGTTCATTAAAATGCTACATTTGCTATTACATCAGGTTGAACTTGAAAAGCTTGGACTTGGTCCTTCCCTATTCAAAGGGCAATGGTGACACAGAAATATTCATAATTCTGCTTAGCTAAAAATATAGAATTAGACACATATGCTTACACTATGTACCTGACAACATAGTTTTAAATATGGTATTTTATGAAAATGTATTTAATATTTAATTTATTATTAATAATTAATAAACATGGGAGCTAAAATGTTTGGCTTTCTGGTTTTACATATTTAAATGTCCATTACCATATTTGATACTAAATTAAATGTCTATATAAGTTTGTGTGTTTGTACAATATTTATAATTTGTATGATAATATAAAACATTACATTTCTGTCCCAAGATCTCATGCAATTAAAAATCAGTCAGAACAGGATTTAACAATATCTGGAGTGGTCATATTATATTGGCATTAACACAGGATAATTTGTATTTGAATCATCTGACTGTAATAAATTGTAATAAATTGTTAATTCACACTGTTTTCTGACCGAGTAACTCTTACTCTAACGACTTTTATTTTTCCCTGCATGCACTCTATTTTAATTACTTACTAGTAATAATAAAAGTAATTAATCTTCAGAACATTCAGCCAGTACTCTCTTTACACTACACAAACATGCATTGAGGCCAGGCGCCCAGCGAAAGTATGAGCTGCGTAGTATGAGCTATTACTGCGATGATTCATGCACATGCTGGTCTCTGTTTCAGTCAGCTCCTTGTGAGTATGCGTATTACTCTGACCCTGCACCTCTAATGTGTTTGCTGAAAAAAACAGTAATGCAGTTTCTGTGAAGAGTAACCTTAAACACAGTGATGACTTTAATACTTAATACGCTGAGCAGCGGAGCTGTTTTAAACGGCTGTGGTTCCTCTGTTTCTAATGTGGCAGTATTTCTCTGCAGGGCTGACGAAAAGCTGTTATTTCTCTCTTGAGGCGCAGAGCCAATACCTGAGACCTCTGCCAAAAAAGCCAATCCTTTTACACTGTTGCCTATAGGCGAGAAATCTTTTAGTGTACACAATACACAGATGCAAACAAAAATCCATAGGCATTTTGTCTCTCTCAATCAAAAACACGGGCAAACACACTCACACACAGTTTGGTGATTATTTTAAGTAGAGGAGATTAGGTTAATGAGGGGTCAGGGGGTGACCATAAGAAACAATGACTCAGTTTCCTCTGCATGTCACTGATAGCTCTTACTGCAGCTGACCTTTGACACCCCTTACAGTGAGTGATCAACAGACTCAGCCATTTAGATGGATTAGATTACAATATCAATGTGATGGACACGGGATCCTTTTTACAAGGGTCACTGAAATATAGCGTTCAATGATAACCAAAATCACAGCTAAAGAGGATCCATTTGTAACAATGACCTTACATACTGACACATTTGATGCCCTTTGAAATTGCATTCAGGTCGAATCAAAACAAGTTTCTCACCTTTTGATCTAATTACACTGAAGTTCAAAAGTTTATTTTTAGGTGTTTTATGTTTGTGAAAAATACTCACCAAAGCTGCAATATACATTGAATAGTGCAGCCATGACGTCAAAATCTGGAAGACTAAAGGCATCTTTACACAGGCATGTTAAGGCTGCTCTGTGCCTGCTCAAAATTCAGTGTAAAGATGCAATGCCACATAAAAGCCAGACTAAATTATGCCTGCCATGACTCACCTCAGCCCCTAGTATCAGAGTTGCAATTGCTTTACACATGTTTTTATACAACATCTGAGCAGCATTAAACAGTAAGTGTAAAGACACCTAAATGCCGCTTCAGAAGTGCTTCTGTGCCACCTTTGCAGTGTAAATTTGGTGAAATTCACCAGTGGTTCCCTTGAGATTTCCCTCATGGGGTTTTTCAGTTCATGAGTAAAATCAAGTCTGTGGTTAACATATGACAATACTTTGACATTTTGCTCTAAAACATAAACTGCACACACTCACACCCCTAATGTTTTTATGTAGTTACATATTAGAAACATGTTTTTTTTTTTAATAATCATAACTGCTTCAAAATTCATGTTTTTGGCATGGGTGTGTGTAATTTATGTTGTAGATCAAAACATCAAGTATCGTCTAGTTATGTTTACCACAGGCTTTATTTTACTCATGAATTGAAAAGCCCCATTATACCAGTAGGGAAATCTAGAGGAAACCAGTGGTGAATTAGTCTTGAGTTTTGATGCCATGGCTGCAGCACGCAATTGTTTTCTATGTTGTTATATTTTAAAATATAATTTATTCCTGTGATGGCAAAGCTGAATTTTCAGCATCATTACTCCAGTCTTCAGTGTTCCATGATCTTTCAGAAATCATTCAGCTGATTTGGTGCTCAAGAAACATTTATTATTATCATTGTGGAAAACAGCTGAGCTGCTTAAAAATAAATGAGAATTTTATTCAGCAAGGATGCATTAAATTGATCAAAAGTGACCAGTGTTGGGGAAAGTTATTTTAAAAGTAATGCATTACAATATTGCGTTACTCCATAAAAAAGTAACTAATTATGTTACTTAGTTACTTTTTATGGAAAGTAATGCGTTACTTTACTAGTTACTTGAAAAAAGTAATCTGATTACGTAACTCGCGTTACTTGTAATGCGTTACCCCCAACACTGAAAGTGACAGTAAAGACATTAATAATGTTACAAAAGATTTCTATTACAAATAAATGCAGTTTTTAAACAATCTTTTCATCAAAGATTCCTGGAAAAAATATGGTTTTCACAAAAATATTAAAGGAAACAAACTCTCTACCAACACAGAAGAATGGAAAAGTTTCCTTTCCTGTGTGAAAAGGCAGACCTGAATTTCTCATCTCACTTTTTCCCTCCTACAGGCATAGATGAAGTCATAGATTCTTTTATCTGTCTCTTTTTCCCGCACCTCTTTCTCGCTCCCCGAAGTTTAATGATTGAAGCCGAATCAAGTGTTATATGCCACAGGTAAAACTTTAACAGACCACTTCATGAGATAACTTTGAGCATATGGTTAGATTAACGTTACTTTAGAATATCTCTCAATACCGTACAGCTCCATAACAGGACATAAATGCCAAAGCACATAAAAATAAACCTCAGTTTGCCAGACCTGCTACGTAAATCAATCAGTTCATACATTAACATAATTAACTGCCTACACGTTATAAGACTTTTCACGTCTCGCTACACTGACCCACCGTTCTAAGGGTGACTCCTCAAATAAAGGACGGCTGCGAGCGTGAATGCGACCGTGCTGTGATCGTGTCATGTCCGTACAAGTTTTCAAAGTCTTCTGGCTCCTGTGTGAGTTGAAAAGAGTAGATCAATTTCTAATAAACTTCTTCAATAGGCCAATTTTGCCTTTCACTGGCTGCTTTGAAAGGCTCCAGTTAGCATTTAGAGAAAGAAATGGAGAGTGAAGGATGATTACAGAGGAGTACAGTATGCCACTGAAGGTCATCACTCAAGGATAATGAGCGCTGTATTGAAACTACACCTGTTCCCACTATCTCTTTTTCCAACCCAGTCTACATGAGTGAGAGTTCACTAAACCATATTGATCTCAAAACAACACGGCTGATTGATGGTTGCATTTCAGGGTACAAAAAAGTCCCATGTCCTTTCAAAGCAAAGACAAAATTATCATGGGTGTAGAAAAATGAGAAATTTAGATTGATATAAAGGGGGGAGGCTGTTAAGCTGCATTTGATCACATTAAAATCCTCATTATTATCGGTACAACATTTGTAAACTCATTCATTTTTGAGGGCAATTGACTTCTCCATGTTACGAGCAACAGAAGTACTAACAACAAAGATAAATAAATATATGTATTTTTTTAAAGAATTGTTTAGTTAAAATCTTTTTTTGTAGGAAGCTTCTTCAGTAAACAAACAACCAAAAGAGTCAAGCATTGATGACTGTTACTTTATGAAACAGTTTTTATGCATGTGTTTTAAATTCAGGGTTTTTTTTTTTTGCTGTCATAACTGGTGTTAACTGACATTTGGTGTCTGTCCGTCCGTCCGTCCGTCCGTCCGTCCATCCATCTAATACATACATACACACACACACACACACACACACACACACACACACACACGCACACACACACACACATTACTTTATGAAACAGTTTTTATGCATGTGTTTTAAATTCAGGGTTTTTTTTTTTTGCTGTCATAACTGGTGTTAACTGACATTTGGTGTCTGTCCGTCCGTCCGTCCGTCCGTCCGTCCATCCATCTAATACATACATACACACACACACACACACACACACACACACACACACACACGCACACACACACACATTTTAAAAGTAATTTATTCCTGTGATGGCAAAAAGGAATTGTTTTCAGTCATTACTCCAGTTGTCAGTGTCACATGATTGTTCAGAATCTTATAAATCAATTTTAATATGTGACCCTGCACCACAAAACCAGTCATAAGGGTCAATTTTGTGAAATTTATATTTATACATCATCTGAAAGCTGAATAAATAAGCTTTCCATTGATGTATGGCTTGTTAGGATAGAAAAATCAATCATTTTGACCCATACAATGTATTGTTGGCTATTGCTACAAATATACCAGTGCGGTCCAGGGTCACATATGCTGATTTAGTGTTCAAGAAACATTTCGTATTATTATCCATGTTGAAAACATTTGTTCTGTTTAATATTTTAGTAGACATTTTTTCAGGATTATTTGGTTAACAAAGTTCAACAAAACTGCAATTAGAAATATTTTTTTATAAATTATAATAATTTTTATAAATGCCACTTTTGATCAACATAAAAGAAACAAAAAAATATATAAATGTATATAGAGAGATCTTGAGTGAGCTGGTAGTGTATATATTTTTTACATGACAAAGAATTTTTGACATGACTTAGAAAACTGCCTTACAATGCAAAACACACAAACACAAAAAAACTGATTTGTAATGTGACGGTCATCAATGCTTGACACTTTTGGTCAACTAATGCAGAGAAATGTCTTATTTCCTCCTTGCATATTTCCTGATTTATTGTATGTAATCTGAGGTGAACGGCCATAATGGGATTAGAGGCGGTGCTGCTGAACCCAGCGCGGCCCTGCTACCTGCTCACTCAAGAGAAACACACAGTTATCACACAACAGCAGATTGTTTTGAACTACTTATGAAAAAACATAGCATCTGAAGACAGAGGCACTCTTGCCAGCGTGAGCTGGTGTTAAGTGCATGGTTGTTCCCGTTGTTTTATTTAGCATCTGCAGAATTCCCAGCATAGTTAAGGTGCTTTGGAAAATGATTAACTTGCTGGCACCGGCGAGCAAGCCTCGCAGATTTTCCGCTAGCAAGAAAGTACAAAGAAGAGGAGGAAGAGGGAGAGGGAAAAAAGGGAGAAAAGGCAAAGAGAAACCACAATAACAAGTTGTATAAACACGACCTGAGAGTGAGACGCGGGTAAAAGTATATCTAAACAACAATTATCCCTGAAGGAGGAAAGGAGGAGGCTTTCACTTGCCTACTTACAGTGTCCTATTACATCAGATGCTTAATTTCCGTCGCTCTCTTCTACCTAATTCCCTCCACCTCTCGCTCAGTGCCTTGTTTTTCTCTAATCATTTACTGTAATGATTCTGTCCTGTAATGTCCAGCTGTTTTCTAATGGGTGTAATTAGAGAGGGACAATATGGAAAAGCCCAAATCAAAAGATGCATGCTGAGGCATCTAAAGTGTCTTTCCCAAATCATTTAGATGATTTGAGTTTTGTCTCAAGTACTTCATATAAATCACTCCGTATTTTTGACAGAATATAAGCGAATAAAATACAATCACATCTAAATGACTTAAAATATTAAGTATTTTCTTTTCACATCTTCACATGTAAGAAATTATCTTATCATCAGAAGTATTTTTCCTCCCTCAGGATTGTGTGCAGAAGATTAAGTATTTTAATAATTTAAAGTCTCTCTGAATTCAATATGAGCATGAAGCATACCTGGGCATTATTGTGTTCATGACATTGTGTCCACATCCTGAGATTTGGATGAAGATGAACCCATAGTGTTTATAAAAACAAGCTAACTTGAATTGAGATATTTGCCAGGACACTGTGATATCTTTTCTACAACCTTCAAAAATGTTTTAAAAATGTGCAAATATAATTGAAGTCAGCCAAATCAGAAACTGTCATAAAGTAAGTTGGCACTGACCTTGATACAGGTAAAATAAACTGACATTTTTTTACCGATTTATTAAAGTTTCCAGAGACAGGTCTGTTGTAACAAATGATTTAGTCTGGGAAATTTGTAGCTGTATTCAGATGCTCTTCTGCTGTTCCTCTGGTTAGGTTCCTTGTTTCTGGAGCAGAGAAACAAGATCCGGCCTGTTCGTAGAACTGCAAACAAAAGCACTTGACTGATGGCCAGATTTCTTCTCGTGGCTGCGCTCGGGTTTCCACGCTCCCAGTATGACGCTTGAGAGATGGCAGGTAACGCAATCTCAGGTGTGCTCGGGGGCGTGGCTGGCCCTTTTCTCCTTCTTCACCTTGATCACCCGCAGCGCAGCGACAAACACGGCTCCGTTTCAACCACTTATCCTGCTCCGCTGAAATAATCATCTGATCAGCTTCCTTCTCGCTCTCCTTCTCTCGCTCCCTTCTCTGTTTCTCTCATTGGTTTCCACTCTTTATTGTATGGAAGTACAGTCTGTATTTTCACCCTTTGTCTGTAGTTATTCTGAAGCAAAATGAATAAGGCCCTAAATGTTAGTGGAGCTGGTTCCTCCTTTTACACTGTTTTTTTTACCCCTATATGGAAGGTGTATGATAGTGAAAGGACACTCCTGGATGGTGTATGCTCTCATTAGCATGTGGCACTTTTGAAAGTTAATAGTAAACTCTTCAAAATAAAGGTTCCAAAAGTGGGTTTTCATAGAAGAACCATATTTGTTTCCCAAAAGAACCTTTCAGTGAACAGTTCTTAAAATAACCTTTTTTCTTAATAGTCTGAAGAACCTTTTCCACTATTTAGTATAATGAAAATGTTCTGTGGATGTTAAAGGGATAGTTCACCCAAAAATGACAATTCTGTCATTAATTACTCACCCTCATGTTGATCCAAACCCGTAAGACCTTCGTTCATCTTCGCAACACAAATTAAGATATTTTTGTGGAAATCCGAGAGCTCTCTAACCCTCCATAGACAGCAAGGGTCCTACCACGATCAAGACCCAGAAAGGTAGTAAGGACATTGTTAAAATACTCCATGAGACATCAGTGGTTCAACCGTAATTTTACGAAGCTGCGAGAATAGTTTTTGTGTGCTAAGAAAACTGATATAACGACTTTATTCAATAATTTCGATATGATATCGATGCATCGATAATGGCGGAGGACTGTCCAGGAAGTGAAGAAATCGCTGAATAAAGTCATTATTTTTGTTTTCTTTGCACACAAAAAGAATTCTCGTAGCTTTGTAAAATTACGGTTGAACCACTGATGTCACATGGACTATTTTAACGATGTCCTTACTACCTTTCTGGGCCTTGATCGTGGTAGGACCCTTGCTGTCTATGGAGGGTTAGAGAGCTCTCGGATTTCATCAAAAATATATTAATTTGTGTTCTGAAGATAAACGAAGGTCTTACAGGTTTGGAATCAACATGAGGGTGAGTAATTAATGACAGAATTGTCATTTTTGGGTGAACTAACCCTTTAGAGGTTCTTCATGGAACCATCAACGCTAATAAAGAACCTTTATTTTTAAGAGTGTAATCCAATATAATATTTTGGATGTTAGGAAGCCGCAGCATAAATTCCTGGGACTTTGAAATACTGCTTTCGGTATTAATTTTGTTGGCTCAAGTGTTCTTGGTAACGGCACAGTATGCATTCCTATGCCCTAACACAAGTGTTGACAAACAAGCATATATGAAAGAAGTGAAAATGAGGGCGCCTATTACGCGTAATGTATAAATGTCATTTTTGTGATTAAATATGAAAGCTTTAAATCCATCCTTTCCGCTCGCTAGGTATATACTGTATATTTTTGAGAGGGCCAACTCCCCGGCGTGCAGTATTTTAGAGTGCCCATTTAGCCGGGCCCCCTGCTCTCCTGACAGCTAATGGAAAAGGCAGTGTAACAATGAGCCCCCACCGTGCCTCTCTGCCTGCCCCCAACCACCAGGGGAAGAGGAAGCAGTGGCAGCCGTGTGACACATTATTCTGTCCCCCCGGAACCTGCAGCCAGGCCAAGCCCCCCCTCCGGGTTCCCTTGGACCTCTAAGTGCCAAGCCAGGGACTGAGTGACATTTCCAGAGTCCTGACCTTTGTTTTTCCATTGACTGGGAAGACGTTTGAAGGAGGTACAGTGCACACTGTCGACTCTCGGCGAACGGCACACACTCGCAATTACACACACGGTTTTAGAGCTGCTCGCACAAAAGGAGAACTGAGCGCTATGCTGTCACAGAGCTTATGTGAGAGAAATGCTATATCTGGTTTACGTTGGATTTTAACTACGAGTCTGGCTAAAAAGGCACGACAAACTTAACTAGACTAATGAAAGGTAACCTCGGTGCACTTTGACTAAACTTTAAGAGCAGAGTTTAATCCTCTCAAAAATGACCACTGGAGACTAAATCATGGCACATTTTGTGTTTCTGAAAAGCTCCCCTCAAAATGAAGTCAGATTATTGTACCATTCAGCGTTACATAGAAATGTCTACCGCAAAATTAATTCAGGAGGCATGTTGGTTTGAAGTATAGGTTCTCGTAGGACTACATTTAAAAGCAAAGCAGGAGAAAGGAAAGCCTCATGTGGAGAAAATGGCATAAAATGGAGTGTACTGTAGTGTTGATAGGTTGACTCTTGGGCTTTATTAATGATATAAGCTGCTGGCCAGTGCTTTGGTCAAATCAGACACCTGCTATGGCTGCCACACTCCAAGAACGGTGACATCACAGGGAGCAGGACAAGTCAGATCTGCTGTTAATCGCTCGCCTTAATTGAGTGCTCTGCTGAGTTCAAAATTGCTCAGTACAATCAAGACTCATTTAAGAGTCCCACCATGTGCTCTTAGGCCATGATGAGATATTGCCTTCATTGCCTGTTGTTTCTGCATATTAGCCTTCCTTTCAATACGCCCCCTACATATTTGCCTTTTTTACTCCTACCCTTCAGGTTGCTGTTTTTACTGGCTGTGGTTTTCTCAAATTTCCCTGAATTCCAGGTGGGGGAGGAAGCTATTGTTTTCGAACATCCTGGTCCTGCTCCTCATTTGTTCCTCACTAATTCCAAATTGGCAGAAAGTATGGACCAAAGTAAGTCTTTTTTTTTTCTTCCCATATCTTGTATCACTTTGAAGGGGTTTATTTTGCAGTATGAACTGCACATTATCCAGTGTATGATGTGGCTGCTCACCAAATAAATATATGAAATATTGATTTGACTTGAAACTACTTCTCTCCGCTAAGAAAAAAAATCCATTACAACGTACAAAATAATCAGCATAGCAACAAGGCAAACACTGCAACAATATTACAATAAGATTAATACTGAAGTCCTCTGAGGTAATTTTTACTATATAATCGATAACTGAGATGCAAGATGGCACCAGTTCTGGTTGTGAAATGAGTGTGAGTCCGTGGTGTGATACGCGAGACATGAAAGTACTGCCTGATAAGCAGTGTTACCATAGGCGATGGTGAATATTATTCAATGTTTGATTGCTGGATAGTGCAATTGACCAATGAGAATCAAGTATTCCAGTGAGCCGTGTAATATTATTTATCAGAGTGCTTGCTACTAATAGCACTGTGACACTCGTGCACTTATTTCGCACATAAAAGTTCTGCCTGTGCAACCCGATCTCATGGCAATTCATACATATTTTACGAGGTGGCTAATTTGTATGAATTTGTACGACCTCACTCATACAAATTCGTACGATTTTTGCTAAATCGTATGTACAGTAGTCAACATTTGAAGTGGATCAAAGCCTTTCATCAAAGTTGTCCTAAAACCAAAATGCGTTCCCCAGTTCGTATGAATTTTTATTTTTTTACAAGTTCCCCAATTCGAACGAATGACCTACCCCTAACCCCAACCCTAAACCTACCCGTCACTGGGGTCTAGACAAATCGTACAAAAATCGTAACAGCGAGGTTGTACGAATTAGCCCCCTTGGAAAATACATATGAATTGGTCATGAGATAGCATTGGCCTGTGTCAGAGCTGTTGTTTCTTCTCTGAATCGCCCCACAGTCAAACACAAGACATCTTTACACAGCTAAGTTAAGGCTGCTCTGTGCCGGCCAAAAGACTCCGTTCTTAGTATAACAGTATACAGCAAATTGCTGTGTAAATGCATTTATGCCACCTCTGAGCAGCAGTGTAAAGACACCCAAGTCCCACTTCTGGAGTGTTTCTGTGCCACCTTTGCAGTGTAAATTTGGCATCAATATGGTAAAATATATGAGCAAAGGAAAATCAGTAGCGTGTCAGCTGAATAATTCATGAGCAGTAATATGGCATGTAGGCATATGTGCAAAAAAACCTCTCGCAATGTAATCTGACACACTAGCCGTGAAGTTATCATGCTGACTGAAGTTTATTTCTTGTTGCTGAATGCTGCGCCTCTGGCATCTGGGAAAACAGCCACCACAGGTGCTCACACTGCATGTGGAGACATAAAATATAGCTGTAAAGTTTTTAATGCATGGATTTAAGGCAACATAGTACATTTTTATAGAAACCATTTATAGAAAATTTGTTCCACCAAATGAAAAAACATTTTAAGATAATTTCAATACAAATATTTTAGTGCCCCCAATAGGCCAGTTATTGTAATTTTTACATGTAAATTTCCTATAAAACTCCTGTTTGATTTTACAATAAATAGATTGGGTGGGATGGTGGAATGTCATCAATACAGTCTACATGACTCCTCAGATCTTATTTCTTATGCAAATGTATCTCAGGAATACAGAATGACTGTAGTGAGAGGGAAGGAGAGTAGAGGAAGAAAAGTCTTGTTTTGAAAGAGGACTCCAGTGCGCTTCACGATGCCTGGCTATCACAGTGTCACTTAGTTAATCTTGTGTTCAACACAGCATGTCACAGATCACATGAAGCCTCAGACACACACACACACACACACACACACACACACACACACACAGACAGACAGAGTGTATTAAATGTGACCACTCCCAGCGCAGTGAAACTGTTCAGGCAATCCACACCACTGCGGAGTGAATGCCTTACTCATGTAATTTATTACTGTCTGACCACACAGTCGCATAGTATTATCCAACTGTTCAGCCAAGAGTTGTCCAAGAGCCTCACCTGAGATGAACTCAAGCTGAAGGGAACAGACTGCAGTAGCATCTTGCTCTTCCAAAGTTTATTAAATCAAAAACAGTAATGAACTGTACTGACGCAAACTACTCCCATCTGAATGCTTTAGGGACTTTGTGACATAATCAAGTGACATATTCCGATTCAATACAAGTTCAGCTCAGCTCACGGTATTTGTTGAATAATGTTGATTATCACAAAAAATGATTTAGTCTTCTCTTGTTTTCTTTAAAAAAAAAACTGAGGATGTGATTTGAGTGAGTCATTTTAAGGTTTTATGGTGCTCTTTTCATGTTAAATTAAATAGTACATTTGAATACAACTTTACACATACTGTAACAGGTTAGTAAGCAAAATGCTTGTTAATATGATTTTAATGTCTTGAGCCTATACAGCTGAAACAAAGTCATTTAACATTTATGGACTGGCCCCATTCACTTCCATTGTACTGTAAGTGCCTCGCTGTAATTTTGCTTTCCTTATAGAAAAAGAGGAAAAAGTTATTTTTTTATTATTAAATTGGAGTCAGTTAATTCAGTCAGTTTTAATGTGTTTAATCATCTACAAGTGTGTTTACGTGCACTTTAAATTTATTGCAGTAGGAATAAAGCAATATCTTTTTTTTTTAAGTCTAACTAAAGATGCATCATATTAATGCAATTTTGGTGAAAAATGCTTGCAAAATTCTCTACTGTTAATAGCGTAACAATGTGTGAAGTCACAGAAGTCACTCTCAAACCAAGCGGCTTTCTGTTGATAAGTTCTTTTGTGAATCGCCAACTTGAACCCTTTGCGAAATCTGCATGGGCGCATTTGCCAGTCTCACACGAAATACCTGGTTGCATGAATTCCTATCAAAACGAATGGATTTCGTCTGTGAGAATTGGCAGAACAATGATAAATGTAACCTACACAATTGCAAATTCTTCCAGCACGTATGTGTCTGTTGGACTACAATTAGACCTCATCTTATTTATTTCAAATACCAAATATCTGATCATGCATTGTGTCATACTTGGACAGACAGAAGAAGACTGCAACTCAACTATGCAAAAACATTGCCTTAGCTTGATTATAACCGTACATGTAAATGTACTCAGTGATCTATCCAAGGCCACACGGGCATTAATAGCCCATTAGGACAGGTCGCTCAGGGTGAACAGTCATGTACGAACAACGCTGATCACAGCCATTGTGTGTTGTCATGGTGGGACGGCAGGAGTGGAAACCTAGTACCAAAGACCTCATCTAATCTGAGCTGGTCTGATCCGTTCCCTGCTTGCTGAGGCCGTGACTGTGCTATTGAGAGAGTGCTGAACGCTGACCTTAATTGCTTGACGGACAGCTCAGATAAACTCATATCAAACATGCCCGCTGAAACCGTAGACGCTGTGTAATTAGTGAACTCCAGGGAAACAGATAAGGCTGCAAATCAAAAAGGGAAGGGGCCTGTGCATGCTAGTTACTCATTTATAAGGGTGTTGAAAAGAATTACACGTACAGTACTTCAACGTGCTCGAATTCTGATGTTCGAATGTGTGACTAATCAAAGTGTGTTTGTTTTTCTCTTTCCTTTGCCCACACATCTAGAGGTGCACGAGTCAAGTATGTCACATGCTTTTCCTGTCCAGGTATTCCGGTGGTGCAACTACCCGGGGAGTGGGCCAACCCTGTCATTTAGCAGTAAATTCATCCTGTGGTGGGATAGAGAAACTGTGGGGATAAAGGCAGCAGGCCTATCCCATGACTAGGCTGGCGGAGGGGGGTGGAAAGCCTACCCCACAGCTGGGACAGGCAAGGTAAGGATCACTTACAAGCTGCAGGGTTGGGAGCATCATTGTGGCACCGAACTGCCCACAGTATTTACAGCCCCCCATACACACTTCAACAGTCTCAGGTTCAGCCTGCTGTGATGGAGCAGATAATATCCCTCCAGAGGAACCATCTGGAAAACTGAGCCACCACTCTCCTGTTGCTGCCCCAACGTAAATTCTCATGCACCAGACGCCTTTCTCTCTTTGTTTTTTTGATTTCTTCTCAATAATGGGGCATGTTGTCACATTATTGCCAGTAATAAACTCAACTGAACTTAATAAATTCAACTGAATGTGTGTGTGTGTATATATACAGTGGGTACGGAAAGTATTCAGACCCCCTTAAATTTTTCACAATCTGCATTTATCCTTTTTTAAAACTTCCTTCCTAATAAACCTGACATTATATATTACGAATATTGTTGGCTCTTTGATTAATTGATTTTGTTGCTGTTTTGTAAGGTGTTCTGAAGTGTCTGCTAAGATATTTTGAAGATATTTTTTAGTCCATAGTACCATGAAGACAATGAGACAATACTGTTTTGCCCCAATTACCAAAATACCCTTATTCTGAGAATATAAATTAGTTCAACCTTTCTGGGATTTAAAGTTTCCTTAACATATCCTAGTGTTAATTTACTAAAACAAAGCCACTGTTACAGAACTCAAAACCTTTTACTCAAAACCTTACTGTAATCCAACTTCCCAATGAGACAACCAGCCTCCTCTAAATAGTGACACATTTGTACTGACAAACCAGTAGCAAGTGAGACAGCAGCTAAATTATATAAACAGTGCAAAATAATCTCCCTGTTTGTTTTTCACTACCACAGGTAAATGCTCACTGAGCTAAAAAAAAAAAACCCCCGCATATACAAAAAGTGTGTGCTATTGGTATTTGCTGATCATACCTCAGCAGACCAGCTTCTTGGTCTGTGAAGAAATGTCAACCTCTCATCATCATGCTATATGGACACAGCAGGTGTCAGTGATGATAGTTTCACTGTGACAGCTGTGTCTAAAGGGTCCAGAGCTTAGACATCATAATTATAGGCATGTAGACACACACAGAGTCGGCCTATACTTTTCAGGCTCATGTCCCAATACAGAAATTACCTAATTATCTTATTCCTGCATTGATGTGTGATTGTATTAATTAGACGCGGAGTAGATCAAGGTACATGACTGTCTTTTGACATCTGTTATGATGGAATGAACTACTCAACCAAAGAAGCATTGCAAATGATGTAATTGAATCAGCACCAAGAGTACAATATAAAACTAGGGACTGTAAATAATTAAAGCTGCAGTCCGTAACTTTTTTGTTCAAACCTTATATATTAAGCGATTACACCATGAATCAATTTTCCAAACCGTGGTTTTGGCTTGTGCTGAATCACTACGGTACACCTATAATAAGTGTTTATATTCGAACTATTTTAGATTGGTTCAGGTAGGTACCGCTGCGGAGTAAACCAGTACCTGCGTGATTCATCATAAACAGAGAGAAGTAGCTCCGGCTACAATGTTCTTCCGCAAGACGCACGCAGTTCCGTTTATTAACCGCTAGAGCGCCAAAAGTTACGGACTGCAGCTTTAATTATGCCTAAAATACAATGTATTTAACATTTATTGCAAAATATTAAAATATGTACAAATATAATAATAATAATTCATTACATTTATATAGCGCTTTTCTAGGCACTCAAAGTGCTTTACATTGTCAGGGGGTATCTCCTCATCCACCACCAGTGTGCAGCATCCACCTGGATGATAAATAAATATACACTATTTTTAATGTTTTTGAAAAAAGTCTCTTTTGCTCCAAAGGCTGCATTTAGCTGATCAGAAATAACTGTTCACTGGACTTTTGTAATAAACTTCCTGTTTCCCGTTTAACAGCAACTTTTTTCTTCTGATTGATGGATTCCACTTTAGAATGTTGGATTGTGTAATTCTTTATGCAAAGTTCAGAAAATACATTAAAGGGTTAGTTCACCCAAAAATGAAAATTCTGTCATTGTCACTCACCCTCACGTCATTCCAAACCCGTAAGACCTTCGTTCATCTTCGAAAAGCAAATTAAGATATTTTTGATGAAATCCAAAAGCTTTATGACCCTGCATAGACGCATGTGTTGTGGTACTCTTGTTAATGGCGACGGACACTGACCAGAAGAGAAGTTGGATAAAGTCGTTATTTTTGTTTTCTTTGTGCACAAAAACTATTCTTGTAGCTTCATAAAATTACGGTTGATCCACTGTCACATGGACTATTTTAATGATGTCCTTACTACCTTCCTGGGTCTTGAACGTTTCAGTTGCATTGCTGTCTATGTATGCAGGGTCAGAAAGCTCTCGGATTTCATCAAAAATATCTTACTTATCTTATCTTATATCTTATGGAACGACAGGAAGGTGAGTTATTAACAAAATAATTTTAATTTTTGGGTGAACTATCCCTTTAAAACAGAAAAAGTTAAAATCATACGGACCGGTAGCTTTTTTTTTTTTACACATTACTAAAAATGCATTTCTCTACGGACAAAATAAATGGGATTTACGCTTCCAGGAACCCCGCTGCATTGTTAATTCCTGAGGAACTGAAGTCACAAGACATGCAAGACATTCCTCTCTACATGACTCTGTGTGAGTATGTTTGTGTCCGTCAGCACGTGTGACACAGGGAGGGTTTTAGGGTTCTGCACTGCAGTTACACCCTTTTAAATGAAAGTTCTTGCAGTACTTCTGTGGGTGTGGGCGATTTGTAACTTAACCTCTTGCTCCTCCTAATCACTAGCTGTCCATCCAGCCTGGTCTCATGTTTATACGTAGGAATTAATACGTAACATTTACAAGCACAAAACGTACATTGTTGTACGTTTTATTAATGCCAAAACGTACAATTTAGACGTATTTCAACGTTTAAAACGTACAAATCGCTACGTATTTTTAGCTAAAAAACGTACAAATATTTACGTATCTTTTATATCATTAAGATATTCGTATCAATGCATTTTTATCATGTTATCAATAAGCGATTTAGAAGTTTAGACCCCTTAACCTACCTCCATACCTAAACCTACCCATTTTACAGCGAATATGCATTAAAATATTTTGATAGTCTCTAATCCCACTCCTACTATAAACCTAAACATTTCTGTACAGTATAAATGCAATTACAATCATTTATTTATTGCAAAAATGTCAAAAGCAGCACCAAATGTAATCCAAATGATGCGTAGCTCCCGTAGTCCTCTCTGGCGGGATCCAGAGCAGAATTTATGTTGTTAATCGCTGAAAATATTATCCAGATCATTTTCCCGATCCACTCCGTGAACTCGTGAAGGCGCGCCCGCATCATTCAAACACACCTCACCAGAAACACGGCTTGTCGCAATCTGTGACGAATGCAGGCGAGAGCCAATGAGCGTTCGATTATCCTGCCGTAAAACCTGTTGTTCGAAGCGGCAACATTTGAATTTGTAAAGAACGTGTCAGTCAGCGCGGGCTTTGCTGCTCAAGGTCACTGGGCTCGCTGCTCGGGATGGAGAAGAAGATCGCCGAATAAAGGCTTGGATTTGGGTCTGTTCCTCGCAGGCGTACGGATTCGGAAGATTTGGATTACAGCGCACGAATAAAATTGTTTAATTTCGTAATTATGTTGCGTTTTTTTTGTGTTTTTTTATAGTTCTATTGTTAGTCACAGCATGGTGGGAAAAAACGCCTTTTGTGGCCTATGGCAATCAAAGTAAACATTATATGACAAGTAAAGGTTTAAACGATTCAGAAAATTTATTTACGTAAAATACATACGAATTATCATGAGATCACGTTGGTCCATCACACCAGCCTGGAAGTGCTTTCCTTCCTCGTGCTCATCAGAGTCCTCGAACACACTTTCATCTCAGATCAGGTGACCTCAGGTTTTTGGAGAGTGGAGCCAGCAGGATGGATGCGGTTTATCCAGGTACAGGACATGAATGTCCTAGTGACGTTGACACACGTCTCACCTCTCTCCCCATGGCGACTGTTCTTTCTGCTACAGACACAGGCTTCCTCTTTTCTTGGTTTGTACCATTTGTTCAGGGCTTGAAGCACTTGTCACCTCAGGGAAGCATAATGTTATGCCATCGTTTGAACGACTGGGAGAGAGAACATTAGTTACACACTCTTTCTTAATGTCACCTATAGTCCTCATGACCTGTTGTCCACTAGTGGTTTCATCAGTAAAACATCCTGTCATCATTTACTCGCCCTCATATTGTTACAAACCTGTATGACTTTCTTTCTTTCTTTCTTCTGTAAAACACAAAAAAATATACTTTGAAGAATTGTTTTTGTCCTCACAATGAAAGTCAATGGGGTCCAAAACAACTTCGGACCCCTTTGATTTTCATTGTAAATGAGTAAAAGATGACAATTGGCCAAAAACGTTGTGCCAAGCTTGCTGTTTGTCCAATCATAAGAAAATATATGCTGACATTATAAAAGGGACACAATTTCATGGTTTTAGAAATTGTAATTAAATGCTTTTTGGTGACACAAGGATGGTTCTCTTAGAAAATGCATTGCGGTCTTGCACAAACTCATTTCAGGGGATGAAATCAATGTAAAAAAATCTTTGTTTTTCTCATTAGAAGCCGATGGTGGAGTTAATTGATTTCGAGGCTGCGAAAAGATGCTGGTTTAAAAACCTTCCTCACTGATCTTGATAACAGTGTGGGCCGATACCTAACGAGGTGCTGCATTAATTGTCACCCTCTGCTGACGACGTTCATATGGTGTTTAACTGAGAGATTGATGTATTGATTGAATGAGCGGAGCAGCCTGGGAATGGAGCTGAGCTGGTGTTCTCAGTCTCGGCTCTGATGGACTTCAGTGATGAGAGCGTCTCCAGTGCTGACACTGAGGCTGCTGGGACTGTCAACTTGCACGAGGGAGGTCTGTTCCGAATCTGACTGCTAATAAAGCTCTCTCATTCAAGAAGTCATCGGCTGTCGCTGGAATTCTTGGCTGCTTTTCTTATGAGGAAGGCTGTGCTCCTCTTTTCTGACAGGGCTGGGGGGGGAGGCATTGGACGAGGTGGGGAAGAGTTGTAAACCGTGAGCAATAGGGGGTCGATCTCCCCAATAGATGTCACGGAATTTAACGAGCAGTTTCAGCCCATCTCAAAAGACACGGAGCACAGCGGGGTGAACAAAGATGGTCTTTGTCTGGGTGTATGGATGGGTGGATGGGTGCGATGTGTGTGTGTGTGCACACTTAAGGGAAAGTGGAGGGGTGTGTGTTCCACTACAGTTGCCTTCCAGGGGCTCCTAACAGTGGGGTATCTTGGATCTTGGGAACGAAAAGGGTCACGACAACATGTAGGGTTCAAGATTTGTGCTAAATTGTTACTTACTTTGCACCCTGTATGTTTACTAGGCCATATCTAGATGCCTGCATTGAATGGCCTTCATGCATGTTCTCAGCCTGCATCATGCTATTGGTGCTGCTTATTCATGGGTATTACTGGGTAAAAACAATCTAAGGTCATCATGACATTGAAAAAACAAACAAACAAGTGGATGGACATATAAACAAATACAACAAAATGTTGAACATGTTGACTGTTCTAATTGATTAACACTGTCCATGCTGTTTATATTCAGTTTGAAAGTAAGGTTGACAGAACTACCTCTGTGGTGCACTTGAGAAAAATATTTGATTGAACATATACAGAAGATGTCTGAAAGTGTTAGGAGTCTCATGTTATTTTAGGATTTTGATAAATTGTCACAAAATATTGAAGAAAAATATATATCATATGCTCAAAGTTCACATTTATAAATTAATTATGTCAAATATTGAATAAATGTACACTACCATTCGCTCTCAGAAAGAAAGGTACAAAAGCTGTCACTGGGGCAGTACATTTTCAAAAGGTACACTTTTGTACCATTCAGGTTGTGGTATGTAAGCTTTAAAGTACCAATATGGACACTTTAGGTGTACCTTTAGGTGTAACAGCTTTTGTACTTTTCTTCCTGAGAGTGTTTAAAGGTTTGGGGCTGGTAGGATTTTTAAATATTTTTCAAAGTAGTCTTCTGTGCTCGCCAAGGCTGCATTTATTTGATCAATACAGTAAAAACTAATATTGTGAATCATTAAAATAATAAATGTTTTTGAATATATTTTAAAATGTAATTTATTCCTGTGATGGCAATTTTGAATTTCCAGCAGCAATTACTCCAGTCTTCAGTGCCACATGATCCTTCAGAAATCATTCTAATATGCTGATGTGGTCATAATAGATCTGATCTGAAGAAACATTTCTGTTTATTATCAATATCTATAACAGCTGTGTTGCTTGTGCTATTTTTGTGGAAACGGTGATAGATTTTTCCGGATTCTTTGATGAACGGAAATGTCAAAAGAACAGCATTTATTTGAAATTGAATTTTAGTAAATGTAAAATATAAAAGTCTTTATGAGTTCATGCCGCTTGAGTGATACTGTCATTAAAGCAAAAGGGTGATACTATGTACTGTAATTCATGTTAATATTTCAATTGAACTCTTTACTCAAATCATTACGCCAAAATTATTTGTAATGGAAAAAATAGCAGCACAAATCATTTTAACACTAGTAAAGTAGTAAGATCTGGCTTTACACTTTATCAATGTCCCTCGATTTCAAGATGGGAATAGGCAGGTTTTAATTTTTTGTTTTAGTAGAGGTCCTTGAATCCCTCTATGTAAGCCTTTAGGGAATGCATGTTGGCAAGGCTTTTATTTTAATAGCTATATTTGTTGAGCTTTTAAGTACAGTTTTTTAACAGCTCTATAGAAGCTGGAATAATACAGACCTCTGTTCAGTCTGTAGACGAATTGGGTGGTTAATACTGAGTCTGAACAGAAGCATATGTGTATTCCATTCATTCAAGAACCCTATCAGACCAAAGACCTGAACCTTATGATCAATGAGTGGATACTGAACATACGGTCCAAGGTTTAGTCCGATCAATGGCCACACATTTGCCTGCATGGAGGACAGTTGGAGAGACAGGGAGGCTGACAAGTGTGTGTGTGTGTGTGTGTGTGTGTGTGTGTGTGTGTGTGTGTCTTTGAGACTTACAAGCAAATAGAAATGCTTTACTCTTTCAAGTGCTTTGATTGGGCCTTGGGCAGGCAATGAGAGTCTGTCTTTTGTTTCGGGAGGATGTAGAGGTTGGATTCTGTGCCCTCCTTTGTCTAATGGCCCAGGTTGGGATAAAATGGCCTTTGCATACAAAGGGTCCACCAATAAAAATTAAACAATGAAGGGAGACAAGCAAGGTCAGTGAGCAGAGCGGTAGAGGACCGAGTATTTGCTACTCTTCTGTCTATTTATCAATTATATTATTATCATCATTCGTTTTTCAGTGCCAGAAGTGAGGATGAAAAAGATGGAATGTACACTGCTTTGTAGGAAACCATAAGGAGAAAGATTCAGGGTTACCAGCCCTGCCAATTTATAATTTGTGCAGAGGAATGACAACTGTTTGCAAAGTTTTCTCCAAAGTCTCTCCAAAGGTTTACAGAAAGGGCTCTAATATACTCTGGGTTTTTGTTTTTTGTTTTTGTTTTTACAGGAAATATTGTCCCAATCTTATTTTAGGGCAAATGTCTGAGCAAATCTATTTGTATTTGTATAATCCATTAAAGGTGAAGTGTTGATTTTTTTTAATGTAAACTTATGCATACATACTGTATGTAAATATGTATGCACCTATAGGTTATTTCTTGGCATCTGCACTGTAAAAAAAAAATCTGTGACATTTACGGTAAAATACCGGCAGCTGTGGTTGCCAGAACTTCACCATAAAAAAATATGGTAGCAACATTTTAGGTTTTACAGACTTGACTTAAATTCACAATAAAATACCGTATTTCATTAACTGATGTAATGTTAATAAACCAACACATCGAAGTACTAATATCTGCTTTGAACCATTGTAATGCACTGATAACCACCAAAAACTGTTGGTGATGAGAAAGTCACATGAGGAACCAAAGCTCATCATAAACAGCTTTTCTACGAGCTATGGAGGGCAATACTTATATATAGAAGGTGCACAGTGTCATTTACACTGACGTTAACTGTAATTACATTTATTCACTGAATATATTATGGAAACTTACTGTTAACCAATTAACAGGTTTTTACTGTAGCATTTTTACAGTCTTTTACTGTTAAAATCACAATCATTTTTACAGTGTGTGGTTCCGTGAAGAAGCTTTAACATCCATGGAAACTTTCCATTCCA
Source organism: Sinocyclocheilus anshuiensis (assembly GCF_001515605.1). Lineage (NCBI taxonomy): Eukaryota > Metazoa > Chordata > Actinopteri > Cypriniformes > Cyprinidae > Sinocyclocheilus > Sinocyclocheilus anshuiensis. Next base: position 1,298,727 of record NW_015554074.1, read on the forward strand.
CTAAAGGTTCTTTATAGTGGAAAATTATTCTTAAAATTGTTCTTCACACTAAGAAAAAAGGTGTTCCTTCAAGAACAATTTACTTAAAGGTTTTTTGGGAACCTCAAATGGTTCTTCTATGGCATCACTATGAAACTTCCTCGTGGGACCTTTATTTTTAATAGTGTTAGACATTTGTAAGTTGCCATCTGAAGAGTGTAAATTGTTCTGTTTTGAGCATCCCAACAGAACAAATATTGGCATAAGTTTAGAGCAGAGCTTTTTAACACCCCGTAAATGTTTGGGAAACTGGTTTGTCATTTATTTATTTATTTCAATATTTTTTTTTCTGAGAAAGCAATTCGTGCTTCTACAACTAAGCGTCCAGAGAAGATGGGTGAGAAATACTATGTTCAGCTTTTAAAGTGACAGTTCTTCGAGAGCCCAATAGCTTTAGAGTTCAATATATGTGACTTCAGTTGGTTTGCTCTCCTTTGTGCACTGCATTGCTCATTTTCAGATTAATGCTTGGTTACTGAGTCTAATAAAAAAAAAATTCCACCATCGTGACAATCAGTTTGGAGTAACAATACAAGTTGTATTTCCATTAGAAAATGGTTCGTTACTATTGCAAACTGTTTCATGTTAACTATACTCAGAACAGGGAAACTGTGCTGGTGGAACAGCTTTAGTGATATGCCAACTCACAATTATTCACTTGTCAGTTGCTAAGGTAATTCAGGTGTGGCGATGTAACTAGTCTAGCTAATATTTGGTCAATATATTACACTTACAGATGACATGAAGAGGAAAAATGCCTGAAACTCTCACACCAATGTTTGTTTACCAATGAACATGTCATCACTGATGTATTTGTACATTCTAATCCTGATTTCGCACCACCGTGGAAAAAGAAACCGAAACTGTCAACAGTAACCATTCAACTGGATGGTGGAAAATCACATTTTGTTGATACTTGTGTGTGAGAGCGAGAGAGCAGAGCAATAATAAACAATAATTGTGACGTGATCCTGTGTGGAGGAGTTCCTCTCGCTGCATGCCAAACTCAGTGATGCGATATGTTGCATTGCACGTACATACAGGAATCATGCTGTATGTTGAAGTTGTGGTCGTAGTGCTGTAGATACGCAGAAAGCGTGAATGCAAATGAACCCCCTGCACCTGTACCTTCCAATTACCTCCCAAGAATTGCATTAAGCCTCTGGATCCAAGGCTCACTGGAATAACAGAATAACAGATGAGATGGCAAAATTACTAACGTGCCCGGCAGGAAATTGGAAAATGGGAAATCTGTCTGGTGAAAGTATTCAATTACTGCACTCCTTTTCCACACGTTCAGCCACGTTTCTGAAACATGGTAATTTCCGCTTTTCTCACCGCCTCTTGTGCTGAGAACAGAGCCTACACCAATCACAGATTATTATTACACAGATATGAATACGACGCACTCAAGTTCATGGGTGTACTCTTAAAGATTTTCCCTCAGCTCTTTTCCTGGCTCTCCAGTTATGCTTTAAAATGACGATGAGTTTAAGATAAAGAAGGGTGGAATTTGGCAGCATAAAGGACGAGATCAGGCTCGCCTGTACCTTTAAAGTCAAATAAGAAATCTTTTATCTAATCGCACACTTAGGCTCAGTACAGACGCCCATAAACAGACACCCTCCGTCTCCTCTTCCAAGTCAGTTCTGCTGTTCCCGATCCCCCGGTTCCTCTCTTTTCAGATGCTATGTGTCTAATTCCACGTTGTTATTGATGCTGGCTGCTCCCCTCGATAAGAGCAGGCGGAAAAATCAATCACTCCCATTAGACGCTGAGAGAGTGACAAGAGGGCAAACCCTGGCAAGGGCCCCCAAACACCCCCTCACTGCATTTGCCTCTGTGTGCTTCTTGCTGCTCTTTTACTATATCTTTCTTTTAAGTTTCTCTTTTACATCCGTTTGTCTTTTTTGTACCGTTCACACTTCTAACAGCTCAGCAGCTCCGCTTTACATGTTGCACTTGTTCACAAGCGTTTCTCGCAAGATTCTGGTAATTTATTTTCTAACAATTGTAAAAAATTATTTAAAGGGGTCATATGATGCGATTTCAATTTTTCCTTTCTCTTTGGAGTGTTACAAGCTCTTGGTGCATAAAGAAGATCTGTAAAGTTGCAAATCCAAAGAGATATTCTTTATAAAAGTTAAGTCAGCCACGCCCTCCTAAAACGGCTCGTTCTAACACGCCCCCACATACCTACGTCACTGTGTGGGAAGATTTGCATAACGCCGCCCAGATGTTCACGCAAAGAAAGAAGTCGTAACTTTTATTCTCGTTGTAGTATTGTTGCCGCCGCCGCCATGTCGTGAAGGTGCTGTGTGCTTTGTTGTGAAAGCGAAACTACTTTGTTTGGCCTTCCAAAAGAGGACGATATCGCTTCGTCATGCCTGGAAACACATTTCATTACACCAAATACACAAAATAATGTTCTTTTTAGCAGCATCATATGACCCCTTTAATAATAAATAGAAATGTAATAAATAATAATTGCTACAAATAAAATTACAGTAATAAAAATAATAATGCATACTTTAAACTGTACATGTGTGTGTTTTTTCTAAAGAGTTTTTGAAAAGTATATTTTCAAGCATCATTGCATTAATAATAAATCATGAAAAGGAGAGACTCACTCTCACCTGATGGAATTTCTGCACAATTTGCTCAATCAACACAAAGGTTAATAATGTTAAAGTTCTCCATTCACCCAAAACTCTGGCTTCTGTTCATAAGAGAGGGTCATGATCTGTGCCTTAATGGGAATGATCAGAAACCCACAGCTGCAAGTTTAGGGCAGTTCAACCGTCCACTGTCAGGGCACTTATTATCATTTCATTATAGGCAACAGCCATCGTCGATAAACAGTTTGCAGGAAACAAAGACACCTGGATCCATGATGTAATCAAGCTGCACCACATGCGCTAATAAGCCTTTGTATTTTTGTTCTTCAAAGTCCAATAAACAGGATTTTGAATCGTAATGATACATTTAAAAAGCGTAAAACAATTGATTGCAAAATTTGAAAAGTTTTTTCAGCACAAGACTAAGCAGAAAGTCTCTACAGAGGAAGTAGTGACATTCTAAACCCTGTAAGAAAATCGTGAACTGATCCGTGAAGACACACCTGAAGTCAATAATGAGCGAGGGAAACAGGACAAAAGAATAAAAGAACGAAACCGTGATTCATCAAAACAATTTTAGCAAATAAATAACGGAGCAATCTTCGAGCTAATGGAGCCCTTTCACAGCCGAATAACTCAGCACACACACTCCATTAACTAAACTCAATACCAAGATCATTATTATCTGATAGACATACAAAAGAAGCACCCCATAGTCGAGCCTTTCAGTCCACATGGCGATTAATTACTTTAATTCACCCTAATGGTAAATAACAATATATGTGAGTGTATGTCCTGCAGAGCCAGACTCATAACAAAGCAGCATCTCTAAATTGTCTCCATGGTCATCTCAGCTCAGATTGATTATCTTATCTGCATTCACTTGCTTTACAAGTTAAATTATTTTCCTATTAGTCCCAGTCTGCATTTAAATCTTATTCTCTACAGTAATGCGCTTTTTCTCTCCTGAAAAAATAAAGGCACAAAAGTGGCTCCCATTTGCTTGCAAGCCCCAATAAAGCATGTGTTTGTGTATGAAGAGCAACAGCATCCGTGTGTTTGGGTCAGCATCACTTTCGGTTCCTCACTTTCAATGACCCCAGTTTTAGAGCAATGCAGGAGTTTAAACTCTTGGCAGCCATCCCTATTTTTTTTATTCTCTTTCCATCTCCGTATTTCCTCCTTACTGTTTTTCCATCCTGTGCTTGGGGGTAAATCCTGCTTAGCATTGCCAGTCAGTCCTGATCATGAAATCCATTTCTTGCACTCTAAAAAATGCTGGGTTGTTTCAACCCAATGTTGGGTCAAATATGGACTAACCCAACTGTTGGGTTAAATTTTGGTTACATTTTTAAATGAACTTTTTAACCCAACAGTTGGGTTAGTCCATATTTGACCCAACATTGGGTTGAAACAACCCAGCATTTTTTAGAGTGTGGCTTTCCCTTTTCTTAAGGGTGAATCTATTCTAAAAATCGTTTATGTATTGCTTTTTTCTCCTATCATTCATATACCTACCTTCAGTTTAGCAGCATTGTTAGACCCTCAGTAAAATATTACAGACCTAACAGTCATTTTCCCTGATAATATCACAGCAGTCGTGACGTGTTTTATATCAGCTGTAAAGAATCAGAACTAGCGATGCCAGAATGTTTACGAATCACTCTTTTGATCTAATCGGTCAAACGGGTTTGCAAAAAGGTCTGAAATGGTTCACGATTTAGGATGTTTTTTTTTCAAACAGTTTATTCATGTACAGAGCGTCTGCAATGGTTTCTCACTTAGAAATAGAAACAGAACTCGCAAATGCCTTCGTTAGCGATAAAGCAGCTCTTTATTGCGCATGCAATAAACTGTTGGTAAAGACAATTTATATCCATAACTGTACGAATAAAGAGTATAAAAATTATCAGAATATCAAAACACTTTTTGATGGTGGGCCTCAGTACTGTTGCTTGAAGGCTGGAAATTCAAATTCAAATCTAGTATTATAAAAAGCTTCATAAAAAACAAATGACAAATAGACCACAATTATCTTGGGATGTTGGGATTTGTATTTTTGGTACTTTAAAGTATTAAAAATTTAATATTCTGATGATCAATTCTTTATTTTTATTTTATCTTTTGCTTTCATGCATATACTGCATATATATTTTTTTTACTATATTTTATTAAGTAAAAATATAAATAAAAAGTGTAGGACTTCTGATCCTAATCACATCACTCTCTGGACAGTATTGCCTGGATAAGAAGACAATTATAGAACAATACTGCCATCTATTGGAAATCTGTCTGAATCACCTCTATTTTAATACTGTACTTCAGCTGATAACTGGAACACCAACCAGATTTAAATTCAAAAATAAAGGTTTCAGTTAAGAGCTCCAATGAGTTTCCAATGAAAACTGCTGTCAAATATGACAAAAAGATTTCAAAGGTGACTTGTTGAGTATAGATAACTCTGGGAGAGTTAATATTTGCTTGTCAAAACGTGGTCATAATAAAAACAAGACCAAAATGGAATATAAAACCTACATTCATTTAGGTGAGCTTAAATCATATACTTGAAATATATATATATAATGAAGTGTGAGCTTCTTCATTAAACAAGTTACTGGATGACAAAATGATTGCACTATAAGGCCTTTCACACTCTCATTAATTCCGGTTTATCATCTTCTTAAACCCTGGGTTAAAGAGACTTTTAGCCCTTAGTAAAGCAACTGTGAGTTGGTAGCACCTTTAACCCTGGGTTATGAAAGCTATGGTTCAGAACAGGGCTAGCACTGTTTTTGAGGGGGTAACTGAACTGCAGTGACAAAGGAATGACAATGTTGTGCCAGAATGTTACATTGAGAGAGTTGTTTAGCAACAGAAAACGAATCAAAAACTCAGTACTTACCTCATTAAATATTCACGCGAGTTGTACAGTTCCAGAAACATTCACATTATTTCTGTTGTTGTTTAGCATCTAAGGGGAAAATGTGAAAAATGTACAATGATGACAAACTGTGTTTGAAGAGATGATGAAGTGACCTGACTAACTATGATTAATTACTAACCCATGGTATAGCACAGTGGCTCAAAATGCTGCACATTCTGGATGTCTCATCAGCTCCTTAGTAGAGAAATGGGCGAGACACATTAAAAAAAACATACAAAATAGAGAAGGACATTACAGTTAGATAGTGGAAAAATGTCATAAAAATAACTGACAAAAGCCTGGTTTACACAAACTTCAGTAGCTCTAGCTTCAGTTGAAATTTGATTATTGGGCATCATTTATAAACAAGCCCATTTCTGGCACAAAAGAAAATAAGTCATGCTATAGTAAATCATAGTTATGACATTAAAAATAAAAATGATGAGATAAAACGTCGGTTATTACATTAAAAAGACAAAATCATGACATAAAGGTCATAAATACCTAAATTGGTATTATATAAATTAAATTGGTATTACATAAAATTATTACATAAATTAGTTGAAATTATTACAAAAAAATGTAAAATTATGAGATAAATTGAAATTATGAGATGAGTCAAAATCACGACAAAAGTCATCATTATGATAAAAAAGCCAAAATTATTAGATAAAAAGTAATAATTATGAAAAAAGTCAAAATCATGACAAAAAGTTGACAATGAGATCAAATTAATTATAATATAAAATGTCAAATGATTAGGTAAAAATCATTATTTTGACAAAATTCAACTTTGTTATAATTATTATTTTATCTAATTATAATTATATATAATTATTTTTATCGTATTATTATTAATAATAATAATAATCATAAAATAATAATGATGATTAATTTCTATGTATTGTTAATATTAATATCATAATCTCACAATTATCTAATTTATTCTAAAAGTTATGATTTACCAAAGTTTTTTTTTCTTATGAGGCAAAAATGGGCTTCCATATAGTTTACCCAAACAGTTGATCATCATTTATAAACATCAGTCAGTTCACAAAAGGGCGGTCATTTCCCACTGTATCCAAGATTACTGGTTTCACCACAGCTGCTACACAATAAAACAAACAATCTGTACACCTCTTACACCTCTTCAGACTAGCATCAACAAAAACGTTTTCTCGGGTATGGTTTTCCTTTGGGGTGTAAAAAAGACTACCTCACATTCTCCACGAAACTGCCATTCATTGAGTTCGATCACAATGATATGCTAAATTCAACACAATTTGTGAATCACGAATCCTACCAAGGCGAAGGCTCATTTCTTAATATTCATGAGGTAGACCTAGCCATTGGAAAGTTACCCGGCGAAACGTCACGACCTAATTAATATACACGAGCCAAGCTTCGCCATTGGAACATTTGGGAGTGACGTCAGCGCTACGTGATTAAAATTCAAACGCTAAACTCTGCGCGCTACGTCAAGTGTAGAGTCACTAATAGACCGCTTGAGGGTGCTGTGAGATACAGACAGGGCTATCGTTGTCACTGTGTGACCCCGGCTGAGAGGAGGAGGAGGGTCTTACGCGGAAAACAAGCAGAAAATCGACAGTGAGCAAGCGGCTAGTAATGGAGAGATACGAGTGAGTGGTAAAAGGGGAGAATCGTGCAGTCGCGGGAGCATGTTGATATGGACAGAGCCCAGCATGCACCAAGTCTCTGTTAGTAATCTTTCAAATCTGACACAAAAGGGGTGAACGCAACCCAAGAGCGGAAACAAAGGCGCTTTGGTTTGAACAAAATACATCTGTAAAGAAGGGGGATAATTGGTGAGCAACAATTTCAGTTTTCAGAGGTTTCGTTTTAAAAAGAAACCGCGCATCACACGCAGAGTGACGCTACAGTTGTATGTTGAACTGATCGATCTGATGTGTGCTGCTGTGTTGCACTTCTGCAACAATGTGCTAAAAGGTTGTCGGGAATCCAGTTTATTATGCACGAAATGTCACATGCCTTGTTAGTGCCCTCTGTGTCTGATCACTGTCTCTATCAACTGTCCCACTAACTTATTTTCTGAGTCGAATTTAGGTTTCCCAGATTTGCAGCACAGTATTTTCTTCTAGTCGAGACAGTCATTCACATGGCCAGGCATGTCCCATGTGACGGCCGATGTGTTAAAGTAAAGCTAAATAAACCCAATAACGTTACTCTGTATCATTCTTATTAGGAAGCTATCACGTCTGATTTTGTAACTATCTTTTATTTTTATTTCTGGTATGTGTACAATATTGTTGCTTGTTGACAGTTCAGTGAACGTGGATCTGTCCATTTGTCAACTCTTTCAAAGCCTCCCTCAGTCATCCCTGGTTTAAAAAGAACGACGTAAACCAGTTTGCCATTCTTAGTTGCTGGTTTTAGAGGAGTTTTGGACACTTTTCAGTTAGTCAAGCAGTGAGACCAGCTGGCTGACCAGCTAAATCAACTGAACACAAGGTTGGACAGGCTGTGAGACCACATAAGTTGGTTTGGTGCCTTTTCAGCTGTAAATGTAATAATCTTTATGATTTTTAAAATGTTTTTTGGACTATTGTTTTTATTGACAGCAAAACAGTCAACTGCCTACTGCAAAAGTGCATTGAATGGCCTAATGAAGCAGGTATCTGTTGTATATTTGTAGTGTAATTTAGGGTAAAATAATCAGATGTTTTTCAGTAAATGTTTTTGTCCGATTGCCTGAGCTGCCACAGTTTGATTCAGTCCAGTATCACCCAGTAGTGCATAATAAAATGTGTCACATACCATAACATGACTATTAAATTTGTAACATAAGGAGAAATACTCCAGCATGTGTCAATAAATAACACTGGTATGCTACTCTTTATTAAATAATAGTTTAATTTGAATTATGTACACGTTTCTGAACTCTCATTCACTACCACATTTAATGAAAACACTGAGACTGTGCTACTCCTGATATCTGAAGGGAGCAGGCTGATGATAAAGTTAGCCTAGCTGCTCATGTAGCACCTAGTGTTTGTGTTGAAAAAGAAATCAAGCAAGAAAGACTGAGACAGACACTTTGATGTTTCATTTGAGTGGATAGGAGGTGCATATTTGGACAAAGCCGATTAGAAGCTTTGTTTTGCACCATATGTGTGAAGATGCGCTCAATACAGCTTCCTGTGGAGAATGAGATTGTGTATGTGATTTTTTTTATGATGGAGGGAGTAAGCAGGATTCATCCCTAATAATGGTTATTCTGCCTTGCTATGCTCATCACATGCTACAGAGATAAGAATGACTTCCCTTTTACTTTTGGGATGCGTTGTTTGGTCTGATCTGTACCACAGAGGCAAAATTATCAAGGAGACAGTGAAATGGAGGTCTTGCATATTAATTTGTCAAGAATAAAAGTACAAGACTGAAACAGATTTTACAGATGACCTGTGCTCTGATAAGGTGTGCAGTACTTGGAGAAAATGCTGATCATGTGCTTTCCATTCACCTTTGAACTCTGTTTTTCAAAGGTGAGGTGTATGCATTCTACAAAGACTAAGAATTTGCTTGAATGCAGTGCATTCAATGTTGAATGCATTGTAAGTCGATTTGGATAAAAGTGTCTGCCAAATGCATACAATTCTTTTAGTTTGGTGTTCGATAAGAGGTCTAATTTAGAGGATTGCACTTCTCTCCGACTTTGCAAAATTCAACTGCTTAATTGTTTATATTGTCGAAAAATGTAAACTATATTATCGCCCGGCTCTAATCTATTACATGCAACCATGAAGCATGAAGATATTATAAACATTTAACATCATGATTTTCTGTAAAGCTGCTTTGAAACAATGTGTATTGTGAAAAGCACTATACAAATTAAATGGATTAGATTTATTCTCCGCTCCGGATTCAGCATTTCAGTTGCATTTTCTTTATTAAAGGAATCATCTGCCTGCTAATTAAAGCAGTAGCACTTGTATGTACAGTAGCTCGCTTCCTTTCCCTGAGTCTGTAAATTCATGTAAGTGATGAAGAGAACAGATGTGCATATTTTGTCCTCATTTTTATATGTTAATTTTCTGTCGCTAACACATTTAGTTTTTGACTCATTACATTTAATTGTTGTCTTTCAGGTCCCTCAGTATGAGTCGAGATGGATGGAGAAAGAAAGCCAGTGAAGATGATGGGTGGGGAGGACGGGTAAGAGTCTGTTGTTCTTTATTATGAAATGTGTTTATTATTGAAAGCAGGAAGCCTCAGCAGCTGCTTTTTTCACAGTTCTCTTTTGTACTGTGTTGTCTTTCCAGGCTGCCCCTCTAAACATGGTTCATTTATTATTTATGCTGTAATTTTAACCTCATAACCATTGACCACCAGTCGAACATTCCCCTTCATGTGAGAGCTGGTGGGTGTATGTGTGTTGATGCTGAAGTCTAGACAGGTTTTCATTTGTATTACACCAGTGAGTAATCTATCTCAATTTTCCTCACTAGTGACCAGCACCTCTGCTCTGCCGCCACAGTCCGAGGCTCCGAGCAGAGCAAGAGATTTGATAGGCTTCAATGTCCTCGTGTTCCTCAGGCATTAGCAGAACCACACTGGCATAAACAACTCCAAGAGCTTCTGTCTTCACTGATAACATTTCACGACATTTCCCTATAATATGACATCCATAATGTGTTGCCACCAAATCTGAGAACCAAAAGGGTGGAGCTTGTGCAATTTGTTGATTTTCAGTTAATAATTTAGTAATTTGCTAGCATAATGCAGATGTGAAAGTGAAGCCAGTGCATGTACAGTATGACAACTATTTTGTGCATAATTATTTTATTTAATTAAACAGCACAGTGGTTGCCTTCAGGCCTTGTGTGTGGAGTATTTTTGTGTGTGTGTGAGTCTGTTTATTGGTTCAGGCTTAACTCCTGAATCCCAGCGTTCCATCCGTTGCCATGGAGACAGAGTCGCTGTGCCAGCAGGGCAGACTTGCACCTCCAGTCTCATTGAATGTCTGAGACGTAATCAAACGCTTGTCAGCCAGAAGCTGCACGTTTTTCTTTGTGCATGTCTATATTGCAGTCTGTTCATTTTTTTTACAGGGGTTAGAATTGTTTTTACTGTGTCTGCATAGTCTGTGTGTGCTCTCCAGGGCTCTACGCTTACTTTTCTTTTTAGGAGCGCTTGTGCTCCTAACTTAAAAAATTTAGGAGCACAGTCAAAAATTTAGGAGCACCAAAATTTGATACAAAAATAGCCTTCCCATTATGACGTGATATTTGACTCCTTAAAGTGATTTACAGTAGAATTTAGTTTTTACCTTTGTAATGGCATTTTTCTATCTTTATTTAAAGTATGTAATCTTTTGTCAAATTAAAAAAAAAAATTATTTCATTCATAAACGAAACACCGCTGTGTTTGAATGGAGACGCGCAGCGGCTGAGCTGTGACTGTTTGAAACAATTTTCGACGACGAAATAGAGCAAAATCAGACCATAGTGTTATAGGCAGACAATGTAAGTCACTTAATATTAACTTCTTGTCTATTTAACTGTTATATTAAATAAGTATCACATTTACAAACTCCCTTAAAAATAATTAAAAGCTGTCACTCATCTTAGTTCATCGCGAGCTCACATTTATAATCAACGAAGCTCTCTACACTGCACAATGAATCTCTTATTTACACCCTGTCTACACTTTGCTTATGAAAGGATTCATGAGATATGTCTGTGATACATTACTCAACGCTGCAAAAACACGTAGAAATCTTTGAAGCTCCCCTCAGCGATCACAATCACAAATATGATGAAGATCTGGTCAGTCGCACTGGTGCTCCTAAATATGTTTTCATAGTCGCACGCAGTAGTTTACTGAAATGGTCGCACTGTAGAGTCTCTGCTTTGCCTTATTTCTTGATCTTATGAGGCTGTGTTCATGTGAGTGGGATTTTTTTTATTGGTATTAGAAATCAAATTAACATCACAGGTTTGTTTGTTGAATTTTTTTTAGGGTGGTTACATGGCTGCAAAAATCTCTAAGCTTGAGGAGCAGTTTCAGAAGGATGCCCCGAGAGAGAAGCAGAAAGATGGAACATCCTCCTGTATCTTCAGTGGTGTGGCTATCTACGTCAATGGATACACAGGTCAGATCTCTTCCAGCATCCTCGCCACCCACGTGTGCTGTGATAACAAACGTGAACAGGAAAACAAACTTTCTTCCTGAATTGAGATCAGTTTTACTGCATAATGCATCTGGAGCAGCAGCAGCATCATTATTACCTTCATTATAAACATTTTTTTTATTTGTGTTTTATTATAAATGTTAATACAAATATTTAATATGAATAGTATTTTACATTTTATAGAGATATTATTATTATCATTAAAGGGGTCATTGATGCGATTTCAATTTGTCCTTTCTCTTTGGAGTGTTACAAGCTCTTGGTGCATAAAGAAGATCTGTAAAGTTGCAAAGACTAAAGTCTCAAATCCAAAGAGATATTCTTTATAGAAGTTAAGAGTCAGCCACGCCTACCTAAAACGGCTCGTTCTAACACGCCCCCACATATCTACGTCACGATGTGGGAAGATTTGCATAACGCCGCCCAAATGTTCATGCAAAGAAAAAAGGCGTAACTTTTATTCTCACTGTAGTATTGTTGTTGCTGCCGTCATGTCGTGAAGGCGCTGTGTGTTTTGTTGTGAAAGCGAAACTACTTTGTTTGGCCTTCCAAAAGAGGACGATATCTGCTTCGTCATGCCTAGAGCTGATCCGTGCTGGTTGCTGAGGAAATACAACAACTTTGCGCTTCGATCACTGGATCGAAGCGGAGTCCAGCCCAGGGTCGTCACATGTGGTTGCCGCAAGCCCATGTGGAAAATAATGTGTTTTTTGAGCCTTAAACCGCATAAACACATTTCATTACACCAAATACACAAAATAATGTTCTTTTTAGCAACATCATATGACCCCTTTAACATTATTATTGTTGTTATTTTATTAATTACATTTTTCATTAATAAATATTATTAAAACAATAGTACACCCAAAAATGAAAATTCTGTCATTAAGTATTCACCCTCATGTCGTTCCAAACCCGCAAGACCTTTGTTCATCTCCGGAACACAAATTAAGATATTTCTGATGAAATCCGAGAGCTCTCTGACACTCCATAGAGAGCAATGTAACTGAAATGTTCCCAGACCCAGAAAAGTAGTAAAGACATTGGTAAAACAGTCCATGTGACATCAGTGGTTCAACTGTAATTTTACAAAGCTGCGAGAATACTAGAATAAAACAAAAATAATGACTTTATTCAGTAATTCTTCTCCTCCAAATCATGTCTTCCGCCATTATTGAGAGTACCTCTGCATGTAAACAACACATGCACGTCGTGGTACTGTCAATGGTGGAATTTGTGATTTTGAGGAGAAGAATTGTTGAATAAAGTCATTTTGTTTTCTCTGCACATAAAAAGTATTCTCGTAGCTTCGTAAAATTACAATTGAACCACTGATGTTACATGGACTATTTTATTGATGTCCTTACTACGTTTCTTGGTCTGGGAACATGTCAGTTGCGTTGCTGTCTATGCAGGGTCAGAAAGCTCTTGGATTTCATCAAAAATATCTTTATTTGTGTTCTGAAGATGAACGAATGTCATGCGGGTTTGGAACGACATGAGGGTGAGTAATTCATGACAGAATTTTCATTTTTGGCTGAACAATCAATAATACTCAATAATAACAGTATTATTGTTTATTTGTTTGTATAGACAAGGATGAGCAAAATTTATAGGAAAAATGGGAAACACTTTAGTATAGGGACCAATACTCACTATTAACTAGTTGCTTATTAGCATGCCTATTAATAACATATTGGCTGTTTATTAGTACTTATAAAGCACATATTCTACATGACCATATTCTACGTCCCTAAGCAGCAAATTAGTAGTTTGTTGAGGCAAAAGTCATAGTTAATGGTTTATTAATAGCGAGAATTGGACCTTAAAATAAAGTGTGACCAAAAAATGAAGTTGAATGATTTGAAAGAAATGTTGCTGACTGGATTCGAGCCTGTGTTTACCATTTGAGCACTATAGCTGAATGTGTCAGGATGATGAGTACTGTGCTATCTTGTATTGTGTATTTTTTGTATGTAGATCCCAGTGCAGATGAGCTGCGCAGGCTGATGATGCTGCATGGTGGACAGTTCCATCTCTATTACACTCGCTCCAAAACTACACATATCATTGCCACCAACCTGCCCAACAGCAAAATACAAGAGCTCAAGGGAGAGAAAGTAGTGCGGCCAGAGTGGATCACAGACAGGTGTGTGTTTATGTGTACTTTGCAGGTTATAGAAGCACAATAATATATGCATACTAATTTTATTTTTTTTTGCTTTTGTGCAGTATAAAGGCAGGCTGCCAACTTTCATATGTCCAATATCAGCTCTATGCGAAGCAAAAAAGCTTGAACTTTACCAGTATTTGTGCACGAGGAAAGCAGGATCTGTCGTCCACCAATGACCCATTCAAACCCAATCCAAGCCACCCCCAGTCAGACAGCATCAAGCCTCAGCCCAGCCACACTCAAACCCTCTCTAAAGAAGTTCTCAAATCCACTCACGCTAACCACACAGCCAACTTCACTGAGCGAACCAATCACCAGCTAGATGTCAGACTGTGAGTATGCTTTATAAACGGGGATCCATTGGCACATGTGAGTGTCAAATGCTGCATGTATTTGAAAGAAAGAAAAGATTCTGCTGCTTTAAGATCCAAGATAGAACATGCAACACAACAAATAGATTTTTTTATTTTTTGTTAATTGATCATATTGATCATTTTTGGATATAGATTGGATATTAAATTGCATGTTTTCATTCACCCAATATTTACATTTAGATTACATGTGTTATGTAATCTTTAAAAACAAAAAATTAAAAAACACTGTCAAGTGTACTATTTATTATTTATTTTATTTAGACAAAATAGTATAGAAATTTATCAGCCATTTATCAGTTATCTGCTATAACAGGTAAATAACTTTTCAATTTATCGTATTGGCCTGCTGGTCAGATAAGACTGCTCCGGCGCGAAGTTTTTACACCCCTTCTGTATACTTAATGGATTAGTTCACTTCCAGAATAAGAATTTCCTGATAATTTACTCACTTCAAAGGGCTCTACTCGATCCCAGCCGATGAATAAGGGTCTTATCTAGTGAAAAGATAAAAATAAATAAATAAAATGTATATACTTTTTAACCATAAATGCTCGTCTGGAAATCCTGGATAGTTTCCCTCAAAAACCTTAAATTTCTTTTTGACTAAAGAAAGAAAAGCATGAACATCTTTGATGACATGGGATGAGTAAATTATCAAGAAGCTTTTATTCTGGAAGTGAACTAATCCTTTAAATAAAAACATTTGGGAAATTATTTAATTATGTATCTTTTTGTCCTCTCTCCTTTTGTCTGGCAGAAATGGTTCCTGTAGCATAATTGAGGAGGATGCAGAGAGGCCTAGAGTTAATGGGATTCATGATGGAGATGATGATGACGCCTGTGCCCTATTGCCAAGAGGCTCACAAGACACTTCGTTAACTAATGGTTATGTACACCCTGTGAATGGTGCCTTAAAGCCTCAGGACTCTTTTGCAGAACATTCTCCACATGTTGTTGACATAGGGTCCCATCAGTCTCACCTCCCACAGACTGAAAGCAGGGATAGGGAGGAGCCCAGCTGCTCTTCTGCTGGGTCAAAATCAAATTTCCATCAGAGGTCCTTAATATCCACTGCCAGTCCTGCAAAGCAGCCTGGTCTTCACAGTATGCAAAAGGACCTCCATCCAAAACCAACATCTAATCCAGGAACTTCAGCTGCTCCTCAGAAGGGGAATCTTCACGATCAGACAAGAGTTCGACTAAATGGGAGCTATCACATGACCCCTAACTCCTCCAATCTTGCAGACTCTAGTCATCAGCCAGGAAGGTCGGGCAAAGGAGCAGAGGCTGGAGTCATATCAGAGTTCTTTTCTCACTCAAGGCTGCATCATATTTCTACATGGCGAAATGAGTTCTCAGAGTATGTCAATGCCCTTCAGAGCAGGAGGCGAGCTGCAGGAGGAGCTGTTTTCTCTGGAAAAGAGAAACTGAAGAAGCTCAAAGCTAATTGCAGTTCAGGTATCTTGTCTTTGTGGTTTATGTTTGTGTATTTCTTTTATGTTGTTGAGAAGCATGTGTCTTTGTGATGCAGCATTTTGCCAAAAAAAAAAGTTTATTTCTCTTTGGCCCAGGTTCCTTAATGGCTGCTCCTCAGGTGCGTCAATCCTGCATTCTTCATGTGGATATGGACTGCTTCTTTGTGTCAGTAGGGATCAGACACAGACCAGATCTCATAGGTACGTTTTAGTGAATTGGAGGGAAGTGCTGAAGTTTCTTGTTGCAGCTTGTTGACTTTGATAAACTGAGCTTTACTGATGGTCAATCTGTACTCCAGGGAAACCGGTTGCGGTGACTAGTAACCGTGGTCCAGGCCGTGTTGCACAGCGACCTGGTTCAAATCCTCAGCTTGAGTTTCAGTACTACCAGAGGAAACAGAAACAGTATAGGAAAGGTAAGCTCAGGTTCTAGGAGGAAGATGTTGGTTAAATTTTGCTTGAAGTCTAGAATTAATGTCTTGTACATTTTTGAAGTTTGAATTTAGGTGACCATTGTTCTTTCTGCTTTAGAGAAGACAGATGGTGATCTTGAGATGACCCCATCTCCACAATGTGAAGAAGTTCCCAGTAATGGAGTGGATCTGGACCTGGCTGCCCTCTCTATGGCAGAGATTGCATCTTGCAGTTACGAGGCCAGGTATTCATTGTAAACATGCCAGGCTCCTTTCTTGTGCAATATGAACCCCCCCAAAAAAGATTGTAAAATTGACATGTCTGTATCTGCCAAATATCCATTCCATTTTTAAAATAGCAAATACTAGATTAGTGGTTCTCATCTTTTTTTAATTCCATTGACCCGAGCAATATTTGAAGGCCCCCCATTTAGGCTAATACTGTAGGTTTCCATTGGTACATCTGCTTTAATTTACAGAAACTAGGATTGTCCTTTAGATTAAAATAAGTAGCTAAAATAATTATAATTCAAATGAAATAAGTTTCAGAATTACAGAATTTTCACAAGCTAAATGTTCTTCTGGGATCCCACTCTTCTTAATTTAGATGTTTTTGTTTTACTGTATAAGATTTTTTTAAATACTTTAGAATGTCTGCCTGATTAAATATTTTGGAGCTTTGCACAACGAGAAAATATTGTATTCTTTAAAAATAAGTCAATGGCATTTGAATATTTTAAATTCCCCAGGTTTTCTCCAAGTTACACTTGTAATTTAGGCTTCCTCATACAGTATACCTTGATCATCTAAGTCCATGATTTTTTTTTTATTTTTTTTAAGCTTATTCTAATGCTTATTTTGTCTTATTTTGAGGCCCCCTGGTTGAGAACCACAGATATAGATGGATTCAAAGCTAACTGACTATTGGAGACCACAAACATTTTTTTCTAACATGTACTGTCTTTAATACAGTATGACTTCCAGCGGTACCTGTTACTCTGTTTTTCTCTCTTACAGGCAGGCTGGTGTGAGAAACGGCATGTTCTTTGGCCGGGCTAAGCAGCTCTGTCCTGATCTGCAGTCTGTCCCATATGACTTCCAGGCATATAAAGAGGTGGCTTTGTCCATGTATGAGACCCTGGCCAGGTACCAGATATAATGTTTGTTGCAACTTTTTTTGGATTGCTACATTATTCCTAATGCCAGCAGACAAAGGCAACAATTCTTTTGCTTCATGGTTGCTTGTTTTATAGTTACACTCATAACATTGAGGCACTAAGTTGTGACGAGGCGCTGGTAGATGCCACAAATCTTCTGGTTGAGCTGGGAGTTACACCTGATGATTTGGCTCGAGCCATTCGTGAAGACATAAAGGAAAAGACTGGTTGCTCTGCCTCAGTTGGAATGGGTAAGAGAATTTATTTACTGACCTGCATTTTGTTCCAAACCTTTATGACTTACTTTCTCCCATGGATCTTTTTAAGAATGTGCTGCTCTTTCTCATTTCCCGGTAATTGCAATGAATAGGAATATTGCAATGATGCAAAAGTGCCATAAAAGCCATACAATAACATTGTGCTTTTCTCATGAACTCTTGTGAACATGCCAAAGTCAGGTACAGCGAAACAACTTTAGTTTGTTACTCGCACTAAGCTATTGTATCGCTTTAACTTTTTTTTTGGAGCTCGAGAGTTCCAGTCCTCATTTACTTACTTCTAACTTGAAAAGAGTGGCCAGGATATTCTTTAAAAATTTACCTTCCACAAAAGTCATAAAGGTTTGGAACAACATGTTAGAAATGAAGTTTAATGACAATGTTTTTTTGTTATGAAGTTGCTAGTATTCCTTCATTTCTGTAATATTTTGTAACTTCCCTTATACTTCTTAATAGGTTCCAACATCCTTCTTGCTCGGATGGCAACCCGTAAGGCAAAACCAAATGGGCAGTACTTCCTCAGATCGGAGGAAGTGGATGATTTTATCAGGGATCAGCCTGTATCCAGTTTGCCTGGTGAGAACAGAGCATCCTACATTCAATACCGTTCAAATGTTTAGGTAGTTTGGTACGACTTTTAAATGTTTTTGAAAGTCATATCTTATTCTCAAAAAGGCTGCATTTATTTTATAAAAAAATATAAATATTTAAAAAAAATGCTTAATATTTTTGTGAAAACTGACACATTTTAAGGATTCTTTGAAGAATTTGACACGTTTTCAGGATTCTCTGAAGAATAGAAAGTTCAGAAAAACAACATTTATTTTGAAATAAATTTGTAATATTAAATGTCTGTAGTGTACTGTCAGATTTAATCAATTTAATTAATCCTTCCTGAATAATGGTATTAATTTATTTCTTTAAAAAAAAAAAAAAAAATCTTTCTGGCCTCAAACATTTGAATGGTAGGGTATTTTAATCTGAATCAGAGTTTTACAGTGGAATTTATTGCTGTATTTGTGTATGTCTGGACTGGTGCTTCTGTGTTCTTATGTGCAGGTGTGGGTCGCTCAATGAGCTCCAAGCTGACCTCCCTCAGAGTGAGTACCTGTGGTGACCTGCAGCAGTTGTCCATTTCTCGACTGCAGAGGGAGTTTGGGCCAAGGACAGGACAGATGCTTTTCCGCTTTTGCAGAGGACTGTATGACAGGCCTGTGCGCAGTGAGAAGGAGAGAAAGTCTGTGTCTGCAGAGATGAACTACAACATTCGGTTCACACAGGTTTTGAAGTATACAAGTTACAGCAATCATTGCAAATCATCCTGTATCTGTCATTGTCCTCAGTCTGTTGACTTCTGTCATATGTTTCCCATCACCTCTAATACTTGGCTAGGTTGAAGAGGCGGAGACTTTCCTTACAAACCTATCTATGGAGGTGCAGAAGAGGTTGGAGGGGGCGGGGCTTAGAGGTCGCCGGATTACACTGAAGGTCATGGTGCGGAAACCAGGAGCTCCAGTAGAGCCAGCCAAATATGGTGGCCATGGGATATGTGACAACTTTGCCAGGTGACTTGCACCAGGATAAATTAACAATGTGCTCTATTAAATGCACTACAGATAATTTCTATTGTGACATACATCTGAGTGAAACGGAATATTAAAAAAGAAAAAAATGTTGGTTCAGTTTGTTGGTTGTTGATTGGATGGAGGCAGATCTGAATGCAAGCTTGCAGTTGGTTTGGGAGAAAGCTGTGGTGTTTAAGCAGACTAATGAGTAGAGATTCAAGTTATGCCATATTGATTAAGAATTATGGAAAAATGTAAAAATTAAACATGCATGGAAGAATCGTTCACAATAAGTTCAATAACATGCATTTAGAAAACAGGCTGAATTTCCATTTAAAATTTTGGCTAATACCGATAAGCTGAAGGTAATTAATTTCATGTTGTGGTCACAACTAAAATTCTATACAATTTTGTCTAAATAAAAAAGTGCATAACCAGCCAGCCAAACTATCGCCTTACTTTAGCCCGATTCACAACGGTTAGCTTATAATAATGTTTTCTAATTTGAGTGAAGTTTTCACGGGAAATTCGAGCATGGCACTGCGTCATTACGTCACGTCTGTAAACATAAAGAAGTTGTCCTGGCTACTAGGCTATCGCACGTGAAGATCCTGCAGGTGGCAGATCGAGGCAGCTGGAATAATTAAATGTATAATTTTTATGGCGGATTGTAATCCAGAAAGGACTATGTGTTTATGAGACACATGTGAATGAAATTAAATTATATTCCAGTTTTAAATGTGCTTCTGATTACAGATAGCCTGGGATTACACAAGATTTGTATTTTAAAGACAACCAGTTGGAAGGGAGCATAATTTGCCTTTTGGGTTAAAAGAATTTCTTAATATGAAATTCGAATGGTATGAGAATTAGAGATTAGACTGTACAGAAATTGAAATCTACACGCTAATACACACTATAGGCAATGCTGATGTTGTTAACATTAATAATTTGAGAATAAAGTATAACAATAATAATAATTTGCATGGATTGATGTGATATGAGCTAACCGATCTTTAGATTAAATTGGTAGTGCGATTTATTGCAATGCTTTTTTCCTCAGTTGGTCAGAACAAACGTGGCAGACTTCACATGACAATATACGGTGAAAATTCTTATTTGGGTCATATATTCCATGACGTAGGCTAGAATCTGTGATTGCGAAGTAAAGTAAATATCCACACCAGTGCGGTGACTGACTGCCACACACACATACTCTTCAAAACATTAGATTAATCCGCGCTGGAGCCGCCGGTGCACAACCCACGCAAGGAAGCTAATTCCGCAAACAGCTGCAATTGCAGGTTTTCAAACAGAGATGGCGACAAAGAGGCAAAACTTAGGGACTGCAGCTTTAATATTGACTGATAACCAAACTATTTTTGATATACTTTTGACATTCACATTACTGTCACATTGCAGGTCTGTTTCACTTGCTCAGCCCACAGACAGTGGTCAGCTGATTGCCGCTGAAGCCATTAAGCTATTCCATGCCATGAAATTGGATGTAAAGGACATGAGGGGAGTGGGACTGCAGGTGCAGCAGTTGGAGGGATCGCATGCAGACCCATCAGGACAAGGGCCCTCTCGTGGTCGCTCGATCAAAGACCTGCTGCTGGCCAAACAGCCTGCCCACAGCCCCAAGAAAGACCCACTAGCACCACAAGGTTGGAGCAGTGTGATTAGGACAGGGTTCTTCAAATCCAGCCCTGGACTGTCCTGCAGAGTTTTAGATCTAACCCTGGTCAAACACACCTACTGGTTACTCTGAATACCTTGATTTTCTCACTCAGGTGTGTTTGATTAGGGTTGGAGCTAAACTTTGCAGGACAGTAGCCCTGCAGGGCCAGATTTGAAGAACCCTGGATTTATAGGATATGTGTTTGATTTATGTTGGTATCTAACTCTTAACATGCCTTCCCTGTTGCTTGTATTTTAGATGGTTTAACCAGCCCTTCTTCATCCAGAGCTTTCTCCTCCAGTCAGGAGAGAGTTACCCCTCCATCCTCACCACCTTCCACCAGCTCTGATCCAATGCCTGGAACGAGTAAAGGAGGACTTCACCATCCACACACCCTCAACCATGTCAGGACATGCCTAAACGTCAGCATTGAGGTGCCATCTCCCTCTCAGGTTAGATTCTCCTCGCTTGAATGCACCTCAGAAACAAAAAGTACACAGACTATGCCTGATATCCAGACAGCAAGGTCATCTTCTTATAAGAAATGCTTTTATTTAAAAAAAGATGCATTCGATTGATCAAAAGTGACGGTCAACATATTTTGTTACAAAATATTTCTAATGCTCTTCTTTTGAACTTTCTATTTATCAAAGAATCTTGATGTATCAGTAAAAATCTATCAGTTGCAGCAAAAATATTAAGCAGCACAACTGTTTTCAACATTGAATACTCAGCATATTAGAATGATTTTTAAAGGATCATGTGACATTGAAGACTAGAGTAATGTCATCACAGGAATAATTACATTTTAAATGATATGAAAATAGAAAATTTTATTATTGTACTTTTAAATAGTAAAAATATTTAACAGTATTGCTGCTATTTTTTTTTTTTTTTTAATAAATGCAGCTTATTTAAACATTTTTTTTTAACATTTTAGCGAGCTCAGTCTTCTGAATGGTAGCATATCAAATGAATTGTAAGCCCCTGTTTTCCCTTTGATTCAGGTGGACCAGTCTGTTTTAGAGGCTTTACCTGTAGACATAAGGAAACAGGTGGAGCAGTCCTGGAGACACAGAGAGGAGCAGCCCAGCACCTCATCTCATCTCTCAACCCCGCCTCGAACCTCCTCTTCTCCACCTCCAGGTCCATCGCTTGGCACCCTTGTACTGCAGCTCCCAAACCAGCTAGGTCAACCATGCACAACGGGCTTTATATTAGAGCTCCCTGACTTCTCCCAGGTACATTCTATTAACATCCCAACCACAGGGAGGAAACGGTGAAATGACCATCAGAAACTAGTATTTTAGATACCCTAACCTGAACTTTTAACAGGTTGACCCAGATGTGTTTGCAGCTCTTCCCAGAGAGCTTCAGGAAGAGTTGTGCTCTGCTTATAGAAACAAGGGAAACACTCAAGCCCATGTTCAAGCTCAAAGCAGTGCTGGTGAGTAAAAATGAGTAGGGGTGTGCAAGATATCTGCACCATATACATACATTTATTGTATCTCTTGAAGAGTGTTTTCCCTTTAAAGGGATAGTTCAACCAAAATGAAAATTGTTATCATTTACTCGCCCTCATGCCGTTCCAAACCAGTATGAGTTTCTTTCTTATGTTGAACATAAAAGAAGATATTTTGAAGAATGCGGGTAGTCAAGCAATCAAGCTATTCCTTTAAGGCCAGATGTCAGAAACAGTTGCTTTGCATGTACATAATAGTTGAACTGTGTGCATAAAAAATTAGTTTAAGTTAATTTCTTAAAGGGGTCCTATTATTCCAAGTCCACACAAAAAACTATTTCCTGGAAACAGCCCTGCCAAATCCAGCCCCTCCAAAACACTTCCTCTGCCACTCAAACAGCCAGGCCTCAAAGTACGCCTGTATTCTTCTGCCACTTGATACACTTTAAATACATCTGTGTTCAAAATGTTGACAATTTTGAGGGAAAAAAGGTATTTATCTGAGATGTTTTTCATTGGTAGACAGAAAATGTACAGTGCCCGTCCTCTTCGAGCACAGATGTCCCAGAGACGCTGTCCAAATTTAATCCCCGCCCAGTCCCAACCCTAGCGGGAGCTTATGAATTCAGTGACATCAGAACTCTGCTTCGTGAATGGGTCACCACCATCTCAGGTATGGCAGAACAAAAACTTTTTACATACCAGTATATATTTGCGCATATATTGTGCAGTTGGTTTATTTGTGTGGCGCTGCATATTCACAGAACCTATGGAAGAGGACATTCTCCAGGTGGTGAAGTTCTGCACAGAACTCGTGGAAGATAAAGACCTGGAGAAACTCTACCTTGTCATCAAATACATGAAGAGGTATAGCTCTGAATTCTTCCTGGCTAATTCCTACAACAAACACAAGTACATTATACATCTCACCAGTAGTAATAATACACTACCGTTTAAAAGTTTGGAGAGTACGAGGATTTTTTTTGTGTGTGTGTGTTACTATTGTGTTACTATGTTTCTATTTCAAGTAAATGCTGGTCTTTTAAACTTTGAATATTCATCAAATAATCTTGAAAAAATGTCACTGTTTTTAACATTATTCTTATCAATGTTTCTTAAGCACCAAATCAGCATATTAAAATGATTTCTAAAGGATCATGTGTCAAATTACATTTTAAAAAATATTAAAATCGAAGACAGTGTCGGCGCCCATGGCCTTGTGGTTAGTACGACGACATGTAGCACAACTGCGCTCATGGCGACCCGAGTTCGAATCCCGCCTCGAGGTCCTTTGCCGATCCTGCTCCCTTCTCTCCTCCCAGTGCTTTCCTGTCAGCTCTCTACTGTCCTCTCAAAATAAAGGCATAAAAAGACCATAAATATAACTTAAAAATCAAAAACAGTTATTGTAATTAAGCAGTTATTTTATAATATTTCTATTTTTACTGTATTTTGATCAAATAGAAATGCGG
This sequence comes from Sinocyclocheilus anshuiensis, assembly GCF_001515605.1. Lineage (NCBI taxonomy): Eukaryota > Metazoa > Chordata > Actinopteri > Cypriniformes > Cyprinidae > Sinocyclocheilus > Sinocyclocheilus anshuiensis. Next base: position 1,322,529 of record NW_015554074.1, read on the forward strand.
CTTTGGTGAACATAAGATACTTCTTTCAAAAACATTTCAAAATCTTACTGACCCCCCAAACCTTTGAACAGTAGTGTAGGTTGATTGGGCCTTTCTTAATGAAAGTATTTCATCGTTTTAACTGTTGGTTTCAGACTTATGCAGCAGTCCTCCGAGTCAGTATGGAGCATGGCCTTTGACTTCATCCTTGACAATGTTCAGGTAGTGGTACAGCAAACCTATGGTAGCACTCTGAAGATCACATAGGAGGACCGTCCTAACCTCAGTCACTGTGACATCAGCCCAGACCTGCCACCTCATCATGACCTGTGAGAGACAACAAAACCACTTGAGTCTGCCAATCGTTGTAGCATCGCTTGTCCTCTCCTCAGAGGATTACGAGATCATGCCAATGATGATGAGGAACAGATGAGCATGCCAGCTACATTCAGAAGCAGCTGAACACTGAGTTTTTCTTTCATCATGATGGTATTTTGGTAACACTTTTCAATCAGGTTGGATTTGTTAACATTAGTTAATGCATCAAGTGTCATGAACTAACATTGAATAATTTTTGACAGAATTTATTCATCTTGGTTATTGTTACTATTTTACTAGTTCTTGTTAGTTACTAATGCATTAACCAATATTAACATACACTACATTTGTAACATTTAAAGATGTATATGTAAAAATTATAATTTTACAGCACTTTAAATCTTGGTTAAAGCATTATTGATTTTTAGTTCATGTTACCTATTGGGTTAACTAATATTAACATGTACAACCTGGTTATAAAATGTTACCAGAAGGTTTTTTTTTTTTTTTTTTGGAATGTTTTAAATGCACTGACTGTCCTAAACCAAGCAAAGCAAGCCTCTTTGCTCTCTGTTAGCTTTTTGGATTTTTTTTCTTGTCTTTCTTTTCTTAATTTCTCGTACTCCAGAATATGTGTTTATCTTGAAAGCCTCAGAAGTATTTACAGACTTTGTAGCAAAGCAAAATGGAGTGGCATGTTATTTGCCTTTTAGGGGTCAGTCTGAGATGTTAAAAGTGGAAATCGGAAAAACAACCCCTTCTATCAAAGTCAGTTTAGCATGTGGATACTAACATTTTATGTAAAGCTAACATTTATGTTTTTCTAGAAAAATATTACTCCTTCTTATTGATTGTTTCTTGTTGTAAGCTTGTCTGTATGTGTAAAAGAGAAAGAGATAAATATTTATGAAGAAAAAGATTAAAACATTGGCCAGGTTAATTTGACTAAATTGAGTATCTAATGTCCTGTCATGCTTCTCAGTCTTTTATTCTAAATTTGTGGATGTGGTGCTGGAGGAAAGGAAGGGTTTTTCAATCAGGTGGATGTGAACTGCATAATGGGTCGAGGTGGATTCTTCAGTGAAACATTTTCCTCAAGTCTTGTTCAATGTAGGTTTGGCTTTATGTATTACCAGAATGTACTCAAAGTTTGTACTTTCTTGGTTTTAAGAAGCTGCTCAAGAGACAGACATCTGTTATCGCATATTATCATGCCATTACAGAGAGGAAGGCCTAAAAATTCATATTTGGTCAAAAATCTGTCATGACAGAATGACCCGTGCCTGAAGACCTGAAGCTGTGACAAAATTTGTACGTTTTCTAAATTTGCAAATAAATTTGGATAAGTGATACTGTCTTTTTTTGTGTGTGTATTTATAATTTGTGGATCAGGCTAAAATGTATCTATAAACAATGTCACCAACAATGATAATGTAAGAAAAACATCTTATGCTAAGCTAATTAAAGAAGACACCTAAAAAAGATAAAGATGAAGACAAAAGGCATTTATCTCTGGTGAAGTCTGTGCGGCTGTAGATGACTATTTAATAACACTGAGAAAAGATATAGTTAGTGGTGATGTACAACACAAAAGGTGCAAAATCAACATGTTAATGGTGCATTTGAAGAGGCAAATGATTTATTACATTTCTCTTGCATTTATATATTTGGTCATATTTGATAATGTAGAAAAATACAAATAAAAATTATACTGAGCTAACGTAAATAAAAAAAAAAGCATTAGAGCGCATTGTTTAAATGTACTTCTAGAACGAGCTGCCTTTGTGTAATGTAGCAAAATACTACAGTTACAGTAACAAAAATTATTATAACTGTTGTATCATTCATTAGTATAACTAAGTGTGGTTACCATGTCCGTAAAGGTAAGCCCAATGACGTGCTATTTTGAAATAAACAAGGTGACTGCTTTTTACATTTGTACAGAACTGTATGATAGAACAATAAAACATATTTCAAAAATGCGTCGAAAGCGCTACGATTGCGTGACGTGATCAGTCGAGTCGACGCCTTTACGTGAAACCTGCGTCAGCGTGCCGCCTTCTACAAATCATACGGCTTCGGTAAGTGCGCTTCCCTGACCTACATAAAAAACTGTAATACGTTTTAAACGTTATGTCAGTTAAATTATTTCTAGTTTGTCGTTGCTTTCTGGAGAGTGTTCTTTCCGATTAACCAGGCAATCGCTAATTATTAGTCTTTGTTAGAGATCAAAACTGCCGTTACCACAGTGCTTGGAAGCCAAAGCAAGACGCTAGCACTAGCACGATTTGACACAACGCCCTCGCATCAGTTTTAAACTCAACAGTCCTTATTTACAAAAGCTTACAGCCTGTTGAAATGATCAACTGTCGATGAGACACAGACCGAGGAACTGGAGAAAGTAAACCAAGTTGGCATGCTTGTCTTTATGCGGCTCTGGTCAAGCGCTGGCCCACTAACAGTATCTCTATTGTTGTGAATAAACAGAATGCCCATAAAACCCAGGCGACTATTGGTTGTGTGCCACACCTTTCATTACATAAAAGCATTTGCCTCGTTACATGTTATGCTGTATGCACTTTAAAAGTGTCAATTCAGAACTGTTTTCCAAGTAGCTTATTGTTGATTTTAACAGACAAGATACTAGTTAAATTGATTTAAAAAAAAAATTGTAGGCACAAATGCCATGTTGTTTTTAGACGTGTCATAAAACGTTATTTAAAGTTAATCTAGTATAAAGATTTAATTTTTTTTAATTTATTTGAATAATTTTTAAGTTCACTGTTTACTCTTTTTGAATGGGATGTTACACTTGTCAGTAGTATGTAATTGCAACCAAAATGGTGCTGTATTTCTAAGAGGCAGTTAGGAAGTGAGAGGAAATGGCCAGTCAGTCCATGGAGGTTGTTGCGAAAGCTCTGGAGCAGCAGGTGCTGCATTCGGCACGGATGGTGGAAGAGCAACTGGATGCCGAACTGGAGAAGTTGGAGCGCATGGATGAAGATGAGCTGGAGCTACTGAAGGAGAGAAGGCTTGAGGCCCTTAAGAAAGCTCAGAAACAGAAGCAGGTGAGTATTATGAATGTTTTTAAAGAAATCTTGGTCTAAATTTTGATCATGTTTAAAATGTAGCATTACAATGTTTATTCAAAATGAGTGAGGATCTACATGAGGGGTTTATTACAGTGCATTGAAATAGATCAGGGGCCCGTTCTTCGTACGTCGCTTATTACATCCGAGATGAAATGTCACATCCAAGATGATATCATCGCGCTAATCAGGATCTGGCTAATTCGGTTCTTCGAACGCACCTGTTGTTGATGATTAGTATGGCTGGATTGAGTTATATGAGATAATTGCGCGTTCATGGGTTGGTTTAAAAGGTATGTATGTATCGATACTCGAAACCACGATCAGCAATGCAGCGATTGGCTGGCGGCAAGACAGCAACGTAATGACATCATATAATTAAAAAAGACAACTGACGAAAAACTTGACAAATTTTTGAACTTTTATAAGAAAACAGCCAAGCGAACAAAACAACATAAATGTTATAATAGATAAATGAAATGTGCACTGTTTTTTTTTTTTTTTACATGATTCCCAATTATTTATATTCACGATTTCTAATATTTGTACAGGCTTTAC